>NC_056729.1:1188514502-1188622002 GCF_019279795.1 Protopterus annectens | reverse complement strand
CACCTTCGAGGTGGCACTAACACCAGAACTCAAAAAGGGTAAAGTCAGACTAAAAAACTTCACCAAGGCAAACTATACCCTCCTAGGTGAAGGTATAAATGTATTCCAAGCTCCTCCTCACTAAAGTCCTGTACAATCACTTGCATAAGTGGATAAACTAGGATGTACCAAAAAGAATCAAAGCCAGAGATCCAAGTAAAAACAAGCTGCCATGGTGGACATCCAGCATAAATAAACTTTACAATAAATGCAAATAGTTGCTGTCCAGGAAAACAAAGGCAAGGCTCCAACAATAGAAAATCACCCTCCTCAGCCTCAACAGTCAAATTAGACAACTTGTCAAATCCTCCAAGGTCTCCTTTGAGAGGAACTTAGTAAGTACAGCCAAGAACTTGTGGCCAATGGTATCACACACTGACCCCACAGATATAGCAAACCTGCTAGCAGATATGTTTAATGAAAATTTAATTCCCTTATCCCCTCCTAACTTACAACAAACTTTTCCACAAACTCCCCCTCCACCCTACATATCTGAAGAGCAGGTCCTCAAAGCCTTGTCCAAGGCAAAAAAGCTCAGCGTGTCTGGGGCCAGACTGTCTTCTAAACAGGCTAAAGCATGAGCTAGCATCATCACTAAGTACCCTTTTCAATCATAGCCTATCCACAGGCTTTGTTCCTTTGGAATGGAGAACAACAACAGTTATTGCCCTCCACAAAGGTGGCTTAGCAACAGACCCAGGGAATTACAGACCCCTAAGCCTTACCAGCCTCATATGTAAGGCCATGGAACATATCATTATGGACTTCATAAATAAAGACAGGTGACCTCCAAACCCTGGATCCTACCCAGTCTGGCTTTGGGAAGGGCAGATCCTACCTATTAAATCTGGTGGGTTTCTTTGAAAATGTGACCAAGACCATTGATGAGGGCAAATTTGTGCACACAGCTTACCTCGACCTGGCATAGGCTTTTGATACAATCCCACATTCAGGCATTACTGATAAACTTAGCAAACCAAATGTTTGTAAGATGGGTTGCCAACTGGCTCACAAACCAGACACACACTATCAAAGTGGGTGACTCCACATCATTTAGAAGACCTGTTACCAGTGGGGTGTCACATGGGTCAATGCTGGGCCCCCTACTGTTTGGTATATACTTCTCAGAAGTTCAGGTCAAAACTAATGGGTTGTGGCTGACCAAGTTTGCTAATGACTGCAGACTAGATGCAATCATTTAATACCCAAATTATGTCAGTATATTCCAGGAGGGTCTCTCACAGACCAACAACTCAAACTGAATGCGAATAAATTCATCATCATTCCCTTTGGCACAAGAAATGTCCCATCACGCTATCAAATTAACAGCAATACCCAAAGTACCCATGAAGTGGTAAATGACCTGGGATCACAAGCTGACTGTGACTTTAACTTCGACCACCATGTGTCTGCTGTAGTAAGAAAAGCTTTCTACATAGCACACTTGATTAGTAAAGGCATCACTCTGAGAACAAAATAAGTTATAACCCCTATAATCAGCACTTATCCTGCCCATAACTGAGTATAATACCCCTTTTGGCATGTACTGTACTAAGCACCTGCAGCAATTAGAGAGACCTCAGAGGTTTCTAACAAAGAAGATCAAGGGGCTCCAGCATGTGCCTTACACAGACCGACTAAAGTCCCTGTCACTGTACTCCATGTTGTATAGGCTTCTGAGAGGAGACTTAGGCCTGGCCTACATAGCAATCCTAGACCGAAGCCTAATGAACTTGCTACAAATCTGTAAATCAAAAGGGACCTAAATATGGCCTGTGACTTAAATAGGACATGCTGGGGGACATATTTATCTCTCAGTGACTGCCACATCTTTGGAATAGGCTACCAATTCATGTGAAACAGAGCACCTCTATGACACTGTTCAAGAAGAACCTGGACAAGTGGATGGGGCACAGTAAATTCTTACCTGGGATAGAGCCCACCACCCTCCTGAGCATGGGCAGTCACCAGTAAATGCAGTCTTGGGTATTGACTAGCATTTCTTTGGTATCACATTGGGATGAAATGGCTAGGCCTAAAATGACCTTTTGGTCTATAGCCTAGTAATCTGCTATGATCCTATGATATGAATACTGCACAAATGCCATTCCTTTTTGGCTCTGTTGTATACTTTAAATTAGATTAATTATTGCATACAATGAAAAAAAATAGATTAAAAACACAGCTTATATAAGGATTAAGCTATAGAAACACTTTGTTAGAACAAACAGTGACCACAGGCTAAAGTCATGTAAGATGTTAGTGATCGGTATTTGTGTTTCACTTATATTTTCATTATACAAGACTTTTTTTATTTGAAGTGTGCTTAAGGGGATTACTATCAAAGGTTGCAAAAAAAAGATAAAGGCTTCAGGCTTTATTGACTGAAATAAAAATAAGAGCATCTCAAGATGTGAGTTAAGATAAAACTTACAATAACAAATATAACAGTGGATAAGTATATTTTTTCAGCCAAGTAGAAATGGATGAGAATGAACATGCAGAAACTTGCACTCTAACAAGCAGTTAGCTCTAAAGTGAAAGTCCAGTGAAAATCAAAGTGGAACACAAAACCAAATACTAGGTCATCCTGGGAACAAAATCAGACTGAACTGTGGATTTACAGGATATTTAAAAGTAAAATGACACCCTGGGTGGGAATGAAAGTGATGCGTTAAATGAATAAATGCCTCTCAATGCCTTTATATGAGCCCATGTTCTATATCTTCCACTTCTGCCAGCTTGAACTTGGACCCAAATTTTAAACCCTTGGATTGTCCCTTTAAGCAAAATACTCTTACTACCTTGCATGAGAATTCTTTCTGCATTTATCCTGCATGTCTACAGCATGTCTACAGCAAGTGGGGTTTGCCTTTATTACCCCGAATGCAGTGGTAAAGATGTAAAAGTTAAAAGTTATAGGCATTCAGAAGCCATGTAGCTGAATCAATGGTCCATCCTTAAAAGGTAATTTGAATGTATATCTCATGGGCCTCCACTACAGAAGGTGTAAGACATTAGACACTGTAGACTGTAGTGACCTGGGTCTTTCTTGTTTTATATATATATATATATATATATATATGTGTGTGTGTGTGTGTGTGTGTGTGTGTGTATGTATACGTATGTGCATCTCTCTCTCTCTCTCTCTCTCTCTCTCTCCACACACATATATATATATATATATATATATATATATATATATGTTTATAGATGTATATACATACAATCTTCTGGAAGGGGTCGGCCCTACTATGGCCATGAAAAGCAGCAAATTTGATTTGCCTAGCTGCATGTATTGTTAATGAGATTTGTGGCTTACTGTGCATGGATAATAAACATAATAGCTTGACTACAATAATAGATGCAGCGTTTCAGAATCTCTGATTGTATATTCAAGTTCTGAAAATTTTGTATGCATTTATTCATTTAATTGATTTGTCTGTTTGTTCATTTATTGATTTTTCTATAACAGAACTGATATCTAAGCATTTATTTTAAACTTAATGTTTTGGATATGTTACAGTTTTTCATTTTATAAAAATGTATATATTTTGATTAATGATTCATGAATATATGTAAAATATAATATGTTGAATAGAAAAGGGGACTGATTATCACTAATGCTGCTACTGTTACATATTTTAGTTCAAGGAACACCTTTTCTTTTTTTTAACATTGCCTCTCATTGCCTTTATATGAGCTTATGTTCTATCACTTCCAAATTTAATGATTAAAACATTAAACTGTACTCCAAAAAGTATTTGGTTTTATGCCTTTAAGTCATATTCACAAAATTATTTGCATATGCATGCATTTTAACTTCATGTCAGTGAACTCTAACATAAGCTCAATTTTATACAATTTGATCTAACTTCTTTGTATATCTTGGCTAACATTCTAGAAACAATGATCTCTCAGTTGTTAGAACCAGAGCTGTGCTTTACCATTTTTTCTGATTTGTTGCCGTGAACCAATTTTACTATGCATTTTCTTCGAACATGTTGCTTTGCAGTACTGTAGATATTTCTGCTTAAGCTACATTCTTTTGGACTTCTGAATTCTACCAGTACATCATGGTTTCTTCACAGGTGCACTCATTAATATTACTGCATTTGAAACAGAATGGAAACTTGCTGGAGTTCCATTTTTCTGGAACTTGATTTAATTTGGTTTCATTCAATTTACACCATTATCAGCAAAGCAGCCATTTAGGCATCTAAACCGTTCTTACAGCAATCTAATCTTAATCATTGTGTGCATTATTAGCTTAAGCAGTACTTAATTAAAAGTAATTGAGTCACCCCATAAATGTTATGTACAATGTTTTCCTCCAGCTGCAGTGATTACCCTTATTTACATGCATTTGTTGCCTCCGCTAACTAGTTTTAGATGCATGTTTCTAAGTTTCATCAATGCTAATCTGTTTTGTTTTATTAGCAGCTTCTGTCACCTACTTCTGTGCACAGGAAAGCTGAATTTATTTTATATATAATGCATATTGTTTAGAAAGTGTAGACAAATCGATCAACAACTGTAAATATGATCTGTGAAAAAGAAGTATGATTTATGGTAAAAAATGTGTTCACAGCAGGACTTAAAAAAGGGTAGCAGTCATAAATTAAAACATGTTAGTTGCAGAGAAATTTTTAAGATAGTCTTTCAGGGTGAAACACAATGGGTTTTGAAAACTATATCAACTAGTTTTTCAGGGGAAGGCAAGACAATGTGGTTTACTGATAAGAAAGCCTCACTCTGGTGTTAGTAGGCATTATTTATGCTTAATTTCTCCTTAGGCTTTGACCAGTTTGATTAAAGTACTGTTACAATAGTCACATGGTTCTTTGAAGACTGACATATTATGCAAAATGACTACTGCCATAGCTCACAGGTTGAACAACACACAAAAAGTCCAGATTATGTATGCCGCCATTAAAATTTCAATATTTTAATGTGCAAATGGAAGAAACTGGCTGGTATTCATAGACTGGAGTTTTGGAAATGGCTTTATCTGTTATCTGTGAATAGTGGTGCTATATGGATATGCAAATAAGGTCAGAGATAGTCAGTTATGATGAATAAGGAAAAGCAAAGTCTTTTTTAAAAACATATCAACATATTATAAAAGAGTAAATTGTGTAAAGTTCAGCATTACAAAGTTGCAAATTATTTTGGCAAAGCCTGAGGTTTCATTATACTTTTTTTTTCAAATATTGCATGCAAGAGTGGCTAAGCCCTGTCAAGCTTAAATGATTTAAAGAAAGCTGTGGCCTGCATAGCACTTAAAATCAATTTTTTTTTGTAAAGAAAAGGGGTTTATAATGTTTTATCTAGGGGTATTCTTTTGTGGACACCCTGATGTTTTCATTAAAGAATAGAAGGGGGAGATAGGAAAGAGTGAAAAAGAGGAGACAAACAAAGAGAAGAACACACAAGGAAAAACATCAAGAGTTTGTGCTGGAGGAGGTGGCAGAGGATGGGCAATATGATTTTTTTGGACTATAGACCCCCCTAGTTTTCAGACTTTTTATATATATATATATATATATATATATATATATATATATATGTGACAGTATCGTGGTTGGGAAATAGGTAAGAGGGTGTAAGAGAAAAGATAAGGGACAACGTGCTGAGGAAGTGCCAGCAGATATGTCAGTCCTCAGTGCCTCAAACAGGTCTACTGCCAGATGATGTTGCAGTAAACATCCCCAATGCTGAGAGGGTAAATGCCTGTTTTGTTGCAGTGGTGAGTATATATTCCACAAGCTGAAGACAGATTTCAACTGGATGAATGTTCATGTCCACTACCTCCACCAGTACATCCTCTACCATGTTCCAAAGCCCCCTTTTGGTGAGGCTTGACAAGCTGCCATGTGCTGCAGTCCCTGCAGGCCTACAGCTTCTGATGTGACTCTTTAAGCATGTCTTCAGACAGGTAGAGGGAAAATAAATAGGTGAGAAACAAATTAAATAAAGGAGAAAGAAATGCATAATCAAAATAAGGAAACAAAACAGGGGTTGGGAAACACAAAAGAGAAAATGTACAATGAATCAAAACATCATGTTTACATGTCATTCATACACTATTGAAATATTGGAATACAAATTTGAAGTAAAACTTGTGTAAGGGAAGTGCTAATGCAAGTGCTTTTGCACTTGGGAAAAATGACATGAGTAGTGCTAATGCATATGTCACATGAATTCATGTGGTAAATACTTGTGATTAGTTAAAGGGAAGTGTGCATCTCTCATGTTATTTACATACAATACATTAAGTTCAGTACTAAAAATGTCCTTTTAGAAGTAATCGGTAATCAGTTGAAAACAGAGTAATTATTTGTCGTTTGTCTTTTCGGCTTTTCCCGGTTAGGGGTCACCACAGCGGAACTCCGGTCCGCTAATGATTGGCAGTCGATTTTTATGGTGCCGAGTTGCCAGCCCGACACCCAACCTTCAGTGAAGGTACGCCCATTCACGCATGTCTTTTGGAGGCCACTCGACCACGGGATATATAATTCCTGCTGCTCTTATAGAGTAATGCTGCTTATATTTACATATTTATGACATTACCTTGAACTGTAATTGTTCCAGTTGAATTTCTCTCATCTGCAAACTGATAAAAGTATTTTCCTTATGATCAGCACATAAAATATTTGTAAGAAGAGTACAGCAGTTATACACAAACATATTTTTATAATAATACAGTGATCTCAAATATTTTCTGTGCTTCTCATGCATATTGCAAACTAGTAAGACAGAATTTTCTTGGACTTCACTTATACTTGCCAGAAGATTCAACCAGCCTTTTTCCTCATCTTTGTTGTTATTGGTGATTGTATTCTGTTTCTTCCTCAGTTGTAATTATAAGAGAGAAAATTCTTGTTTATCTATATTTGCACTTGTAAAAAAAAAATATATATATATATATATATATATATATATATATATATATATATATATATATATATATAGGTCTACCCTACATGGTTGACATTTCAGAAAATCGACTTTCCCATTCTGCACTGTGCGGAGATAGCGGTTCCCCATGGTCGGCTTTTCAAAAGTCGATCATTTGGTCTCAACCATATGAAAGTCGACTTTATGAAAAGTCACCCATGTGAAGGGGACCCATATATATATATATATATATATATATATATATATATATATATATATATATATATATATATATATATATAAATATATATATATATATATATATATATATATGTATATATATATATATGTATATATATATATATATATATATATATATTGAGAGAGAGATAAATAGACATGCACATGTTACTGTTGAAGCAATAACTTCTTTGTTTTCTTTTTATTTTCTAGTACATATCTGCATAACTGTATAAATTTGTACAATACTGTGCCAATATACAAAAATAAGTATAAAATGTGTATGGAATATTGTTTTCAAAACATTGTGCTATGCATATAACACTGTGTTCAGTTTTAACTAATTCACAAGCACAATAATGTAGCAATTCATGGAGGTCTGCATTTCCTTTGTTGTACAAATATGTCAGATTTGATAGGTAATGTAGAAGAAAAACATTTCTCAGCAAAGCTTATGCTGGTCATTCACTTTGCACAGCAGCTTCTAACCCCCCCCCCCCCCAACTCAACTCTATATATGGTGTAGTATCTCAGAATTTATCCATATTGTACACACAGGTAGAAACATTTTTGAACCAACAGCTGTGTTAGGCAACTGTATTAGTTATGTTTCTATGGCCTACACAAAACTAGCTATATGTAATGCAACTATTAAGTCATTTCATGCAGTAGTAATACGTTTTAATGTGTAATTTTAATTTTATTTTAATTACTTTTTTAAATCTATTAAAAATACTTCTTTTTGTAATCCAGTACATGACTTACAGAACATAATATACAACTTATTACTTTAATAAGCATATGTTGCATTTTCATAGCTTATTAAAATCTGTTAAAGTTACTCATAATCTTTTTTTTTTTTAAAGATGCATGTATGACTACATACATGCTCATAATTTCAGCTACATTTCATAATAGCATTACAAGTAATATGCTTATTTACACACATCTTTTTTGTAACAGTGACAATACAGCCTGCTTCTCAACTAAATGGCAAATCATAAGTAGCATATAGGTTCATAGGTAGGTACTAGGCTATTGGCCCTAGGGCCTATATAAGCCTAGCCAAATAGGTACCCTGGCTTTTGCCATCCAAGAAAATTATTTTCCTGTGCCCCTGTTAAGCAGAGCCCCAGAGGTGATCCCCGGGGTGAATTTCCTATTTCCTATCCAATCATCAAGATTTTTCTTGAAGAGTACTAATGAGGAGCTGACATAGATAGGTAGTCTGTTCCAGAGTATGGGAAGTATCTAGGACAGGAATCTATCCCTCCAGCATGTTCTGTTTATTGTGGTGACAAGGTTTAGGTCCCTCAAGCGTGTAGCTCAGAGGGATTGGGATTTCTTTAAGTTGAGCATGTCCAACAGCTCTAGTGTTTACATAGCTTTGTATGTTAGGCAGAGGTTGCCTCTGAGTAGGCGATATGTGACGGAGTAAAGCTAGAATTGTTTGAAACGGTCTGCTTAGGGCATCTGTTTGAGGCCAGTAATCCTCTTTGTGAGGTATTTCTGTGGCCTTTCCAGTTGTTGTAGATGTCTTGTGAGATGCATACCAAAAGGGGCGTTGTACTCTATAATGGGTCTAATGAGTGATGAGTAGAGGGGAACAATGACCTCTTTTTTTCTGGATGAGAAACCTTTTGTGATGAGGTGTGCCACATAGAAGGATTTCCTAACCACTGTGGTGATGTGATTATCAAAGGAGAGACTACTGTCCACCTGTGTCCCAAGGTCTCTTATCACACTTTCACTGTTAAGTAGACTACCGCCTATGTGGTAGTTCATGGGTACAGAGTTTTTACCAAAGGGGATGACAATGCACTTTTTGACATTGAGCTTGAGGCCATGGCTTTGACACCAGGTATCTGTCTCAGTGAGGCCCTTTTGTAGGATGTCCACATCATTAGGAGTTTCGATTATGGCTCCTAGTTTGCAGTTATCTGTGAACTTAGTTAGCCAAAGACCTTCTGTGTCAGGCAGTACCACAGAGAAGTAGATACCAAACAGGAGAGGACCCAGGACTGAACCCTGTGGTACTCCACTTGTCACTGGTCTGAAGTCTGATTTGGAGTCTGCTACTTTCACAGTGTGGGTTCTGTCAGTAAGGCAGTTGGCAACCCATTTTGTGACATAGGGATTTATACCTAGTTTAGTGAGTTTATGTATAATTCTAGAGTGGGGGATGGGGTTGAACACCTTGGCGAGATCTAGATAGACTGTGTTAACCAACTTTCCCTCATCTATGGCTTTAGTGACTGCTTCAAAGAAGTCTATCAGGTTTAGGAGATATGATCTGCCATTTACAAACCTGAACTGTGTAAGGTCCAGAGTTTGGAGATCTCCAATGTCTTTGTTTATGAGTTCCATAATGATATCTTCCATGGCCTTGCAGACCAGGCTCGTCGGGCTAATGGGGTGGTAGTTCCTGGGGTCTGTCATGGCTCCCCCTTTGTGGAGTGGGATAACCATCGCAGTGCGCCATTCAGTGGGCACAAAGCCTGAGGTGAGGCTATGACTGAACATAGTACTTAGGTGGGGTGCCAGTTCATTCTGTAGTTTGTATAGAAGGCAGTCTGGGATGTTGTCATGTCCCATGGATGCTGTGTTCTTGGCTTTGGAGAGTGTGTTTTTTATCTGTGCAGCCGTGATTACAGGAACATTGCATTCTTCCGGTATAGAGATGGGCCTTTTAGAGGGTGAGAGGGGGGTAACATTAGCACTGAACCTATCTGCCAGGATGTTGGCAATATCAGTCGGTATGCCCAGTGTTATATATACACAGAATGCAGAAGAAGCAAAGAAAATCGTAACAGATTGTAATGACATCCCCAGTAGAACGAAGACGCTCTCCTTAAAAAAAAGGAAGCCAATCTGGTGGTCCCTTGCATAAACAAACTTTACAACTAAAGGAAGAAACTGTTTCAGAAAAGAGGGAAATCCCATGATTCAAAAAATTCCCTTACAGCCTCAGTAAGAAGCTGAGATCCCTCATAAAATCCTCCAAAGCTAGATATGACAATAAAATTGCCAAAGATTCCAAAGACAACCACAAGGCATTCTATAGCTATGTCAAGAATCTAAATGGTGATACTCAGATCTGTTCTGAGCTACAACAGAATGGCATGAAATATACTGATCCCAAGGATATTGCCAATATCCTGGCAGATTGATTCAGTGCAACCCCCCCCCCCATCCCCTAAAGGGCCCATCTCAATTCCAAAAGGTTGCCAAATTCCATTAATAACAGACACACAGGTAAAAAACACAGTCTCCAAAGCTAAGAATACAGCATCCATGGGACCAGATAACATCCCAGGCTATGTACTACATGAACTACAAAAGGAACTGGCACATCACCTAAGTGTCATGTTTAATCATAGCCTCACCTCAGACTTCATGCCCACCGAGTGGCGCACAGCTACAGTTATCCCACTCCACAAGGGTGGATCCACCTTGGATCCCGGGAACTACCACCCAATCAGTCTAATGAGCCTGATATGCAAGGCCATGGAACATATTCTCATGGAATTTATAAACAAAGATATTGGCAACCTTCAAACACTGGACGCCATGCAGTTTGGGTTCGTGAAGAGCCGATCTTGTCTTTTGAATCTGATTGACTTCTTTGAATCAGTCTCCAGAGCCGTGGACAAGGGTAAGATGGTCCACACAGCCTATCAGGACCTTGCCAAGGCCTTTGACACCATCCCCCACTCTGAAATCATAGCTAAACTGACTAAGCTGGGCATTAATCCCTACGTCACTCGATGGGTTGCCAACTGGCTTACTGACAGAACCCACACTTTAAAAGTAGCCAACTCCAAATCCAGCTCCAGACAAGTGACAAGTGCAGTAACTCAGGTTTCAGTCCTGGGACAATTCTTGTTTCGCACCTACTTCTCTGAAGTACAGGCCAACACTAAGGGACTCTGACTAACAAAGTTCGCAGATGACTGCAAACTGAGAGCCATTGTTGAATCCCTAAATTATGTAGATATTTTACAAAAGGGCCTTACAGAACAGATGCTTGGTGCCAGAGCCATGGGCTCAAGCTCAATGCCAAGAAATGTACAGTTATCCCCTTTGGGAAAAAACATGAACCCATGAATTACCGCATAGGTGGCAATACACTAAATACTAAAAGTGTGATAAGAGACTTAAGGACACGGGTGGACGGTGGTCACACCTTCGATAACCACATTGCTACAACAGTCAGGAAATCGTTCTATGTGACACACCTCATCATTAAGGGCTTTTCATCCAGAAAAAAGGAGGTCATTGTTCCACTGTACTTATCCCTCATTAGACCCATTATAGAATACAATGCCCCATTCGGTATGTACCTCTCAAGACATCTGCAATAACTGGAAAGGCAGCAGAAATACCTCACTAAAAGAATCACAAGCCTAAAGCTAATGCCCTATGCTGACCATCTAAAATAACTCCACCTATACACTGTCGCATATCATCTACTCAGAGGCAATTTCTGCTTAACATACAAGGCCATGTCAAACCGAGAGCTGTTGGACATGCCACACTTAAAGAAATCTCAATCCCTCAGAGACACGCACTCCAGGGATATAAACCTTGTCATCACACTGAACAAAGCATACTGGAGGGATAGGTTCCTGACCCAGTGACTCCCCAGACTCTGGAATAGACTGCCCATACATGTCAAGCAGAGCACCTTTTTGGCCCTCTTCAAAAGGAACCTTGATGATTGGATGGGAGATACAAAATTCACCCCGGTGATCACGTCAGACGCCCTGCTAGCCAGGGATCCAGGGAAGTAAATACTGTGGGAAGAAATAGCCAGGGAATTGTTACGGCTAGGCTTGTATAGGCCCTAGGGCCAATAGCATAGTACCAGCCTATGAACCTATGAACCTATGAAAGAATTTGTTAGATATAATGCTATGAAAAAGCAAAGAATGAATAATGAAGACTGCTGGATATAATGTCTGCAAAATGGATAGTGGGATTAAGAGTCTAGACAGTGATATTCATATTAAAAGTGACAGGAGAGGCTAGTAAGTATAGATTGGTAATATTAAACTGTTCGGTTTGAAGTTAGTTGATCACCAGAAGTGAAAGGCAGTGCATAGAGATAAGAGGTGTTGCATCTATTAGTAGCTGCGTTGGCTACAAGAAAGAGCATTTATTAGAATGATGTGCTGGTAGAGACCATGCATGAAGGGACACATGTTATAACTGTAGGAAATACAAATGAGGAGACTCCACAGATACATACAAGACCAAAGATAGGACCAACTGTGATAAAAGACTACTAGAACTCATAGTAAACAGCCATCATTTAGCGGTGTAGTCCTGACTCAAAAATAAAGTCTTGAAAGTCATCACAGTTGCATGTCTCTAAAGTCATCTAAAATTACATTGCATTAGCTTAACAATAAAAATGAGAGATTAAGATTATCACATCCACCACTTTAATTGCCCTTAATTCTATCTTCCCTCCATCCCTGCCAATAATTTTAACCTGTTTCTATATGTCCAATGCACTTTTCAAATACTGTGTGGACTTCCCTCAGGCAACCATTCAATGGTTTCAAAACTATATCTCTGAATAAGTGTTCCTAGAGCTCCAGGGAGCATTTAGTACCTATAATCTGCTGCCTGTATTCCTTCTTCATAGTTTAGTACTAAGCTAACTGCCCTTGCGTGCTATTTTAAGCCTAGCCAATTATCTCTTGTGAGACTCAAACCCTGCACTTTATGTTTGTAAGGCAAACACCTTAGCCATTAAGCCACACTCCACTGACATTCTTCTTATTCGGCTTAAGCACTTCACCTCTCTAATATGTTTGTTTACAGCAGTATTAGGTACCCCTGTCTCATTTGGTTTCAAGTGAGAGGATCGTATTCCTTCCTCTATGTCTCACAGATAAGTTCTTAGCTGTCCTAAAAATTTCTTTCAGTGACCTAATGTCCCGTTCCTTATATGGTCTCCAGAAATGCATGCAGTACTCAAGATGTGGTATGACTAGAGACATAGATTGCAGAAGAATTACTTCTTTAGTTCTAGAATCTAGCCATCAAAGTATGACTCCCCACCCCCCAGCATTCTGTTTGCTGTTCTATCCCACTGCTTCTTTTGGTGAAATCTAAGTAAGGTTGACACTTTGAGATCATTTCTTTCTCCTCTGTTGTAAGCAACTCCATACTTCTAGCTCATGATTCATACCTGGTTAATTGTGGTCCAAATGGGGTATTTTTGCAAGGGTTTGTACTGAACCTCAACTGACCCATTTCTGCTGGGTCTGTATTAAATCAGAGAATGCTTTCAATAGCAAATGCTGATTTATCGCCCCTTTTAGAATGAAAACTGACAATCCTGAAGACATGCAGCAACAATTTTTTTCACAGGGAAAAAAAATCTCTGGGCCGTTTTCGGGACTTTGCCATATCCTCCAAGGTGCTGTGATCTAGGAGTTGGTATATTTAAATGGAGGGTGTATGGGGGCGGGGGTGAAGCTCCCACTTCATTTTGTGTTTCGAACTTATTTTTTTTTGCGGAACAGCGATTTTTTTTTCCCTTGGAAAAAATCTCTGCACCGTGTCTTTGAGATGTTCAACTTTCACACTTAAAGGGTCGATAAATCAGCATTCGCTATTTTATGCTTCGCTGATTTAACATAGACCTTTTCTGTCACTTGTTCATCCTTTCTAAATCCTTTGTTAGACACATCTCCATCCTTCATTGCTGAATGTATCTTTATGTCATCAGCAATGTGTTCATTCCAACAGATCGTTCTATTTAACGTGTGAGTCAAACAGAGTGAAGAGTTCAGGACCCAGGACATAACTTTTGTGGTTCTATGCTAGTTACTTAATTCTTGACATCACCCTTCTCAATGTAATCCTTCATGTCCTACCATCTAAGCATGCAATTATCCAGTTTTGCAGCATTGGTCCTACCCTAACCAGTTTAGTTTGTGTATCAGTGTTTTGTGTGGGACAGCATCAAAGAGTTTCACAAACTCCCAGTGAGTAGAACAACTGGTTCTTACCTGTCAAGTTTATCTGCTACACAATCATAAAACTGGATCAGGTTGTAAATTAAGGACCTACTGTTCAGGAACCACTTTTGGATGCTGTCATGGAGATTGCTGTCCTCTGGAAATGCTACTGTCCTATACTTATGATTCTTTCTATAACTTTCTCTCTCACTTTTAATAAATTAGCAGACTTCTGTCTCCAAAATGTATCCTGCTCCTTTGGGTTTGCACAAATGTATTTATATCCTTCAGTTTTCTGGCACTTATTATTTTACATTTGTTTACTGGGAAAGTCTAACTGGGCATGGAGCCCATTTTCAGCAGAGGCCTGGGGAGAAAAGCTCCACAAAGATTAGTACAGCAAATACAATAACTACAATATACATGTTAATAAAGTACAGTACCAAGTCAAAAGTTAATAAAGTACAGTTTCAAGGCCAAGAAAGGAGCAAAACATAAATATACTATAAGGAGCATAGTGTGTCACAATAAACAATACAGTTGAAAGGACATTTTCTTCAGTCATTTGGTTACATTCATCAGTGGCTAGTACATTAAACACATGTTGATTAAGAGTATAGAAAGGAGTTGTTGCAAGCTTTCATAGAAGGTTAAGGTATGATATGATTGAATTAAATGAAGCTACGCAGGGTCAGAACAATTACATAACCAAGAACTATGTAAATTGCAGATTTCAGACAAAGGCTCTCCCAATGTACTGCCATAATAATGAGGACTCTTGGAGGCCCCGGTGTAGTCCTTGAACTTTATCCTCCCTAGGAGTAGCTAGTTCTCTCTGAACTCCCTCCTTCTTTGTTCCGGTATATGCACCTGTTATTTCCATTCTGTCTAGCCTATCTGCCAGCATGTAACCATGCACTTGCTCTCCTTTGTGAAGACTGAATGCATTCAGTAACTGTTGCTTTTCCACTGCTAATCACCTTCCAATTTGTGTTCCACCTGAACAGTACTGTATATCCCTTTCTTCTTTAGCTTATGTACCTGAAATCCCTCACTTCTGTTTCTGATAACGTTCTTTTAAAACACCATTTAGCTTTAGCCTCTGCTGCCCTTGCAATCCTTGTTACCTTTTGCTAGACTCCTTTTAATTTGCATCATTTACACATACACCCATCTTTTCTACAGGTTTCCTATTTTATTTTTAAGAAGTACAGTAAATTAAAAATTCACATTAGAGGGGAAGTACAATGCACTATATATTGGAGTATTCAAAATATATGAGAAAACAGATTATTGGTGAAAGGGAAAGGCAAAGTAGTTCGCAAAAGAAATAGAGAGCAGTAAAAAGATATAGCTAATATCAATCTTCACAACAAGAAACATCTACGATTGTTTCATGCAATAATCCCTAAGATTCCAGCTGCACATAATACATCACAATTTGTTAATGAGCACTGTGTCTTTCTCCAAAAGGGAATTTAATTGATAGCTACTCACCTCAGTCCAATGATAACTAATATTCATGAGTTATGTGTGCATTGCTTGAACCTTCCATTCCACAGAATGGTGTTAAATGTTCTTTCATATTTGTAAATTTAATACAAAAATACAGCAAGCTTGCACAATCCCTTTATATGATCCTGGTCCATTGTGTACTAACCATCTAATCTCCCATGCTAGACAGACAAACCCCTCCAACTGGATGCCCTTCAGCATGGCAGCACCAGTGCAGTCCTCATTTGCTCTAACAGCATAACCTATGCAACAACAATGGCAGATTGCATGAACAATAGAGTATCCTGTTGTTCAGACAAATTTGCATTCACATACTGCCAGTTTACACCCCCAACTCTGTGATGCTCATAAGCTTCCTCCTATGTGAGCAAATACAACATAACATCCCCTAATTGCAAAAATTGGTAATTACCCCAGCACTGACAACATGCTTAATGACTAGTGAATCAGGGGCATCCATGCCAGTAGCATACAGCACTGCTGAGTAAGGAAGCTACCTGTGTATAGCATGCCCAACCAAATAGCTACTGTGGTTATTCAGTAAATCATGCTGCACAGTGTCAGCTCCCTTGCTCAGTGGTATTATGTAACTCAGGCTACACAATATTACCTGTCATTCCAGAACACAGTAGCACCCAGTATGCTAATGCACATCTGACTTTACTGTAGACCACTTAAGGTACTTGGAATAGGATTGCATTATCCCATATACTACCAATATTCATGTCTATGAACTGGAATCTCAGTAGATTTATGTCTGTGGACTGGAATGTCTTTAGTCCCGAATACTGCACTGCATGTTGGACATCAGATGCATTTAGAAATCTGCATCTTATGTGCAAGAATACCTGAGCCTGTTTTGGTGACTATTATTAAGAATAGGTATTGTTTTTTATACTGCTGGTGTTAATCAGCAGAAAACCATTAACATGTTACTGAGATACTGACACGATCCCCAGTTACACATTCCTTTATTATTCTATTGGCACTGGGAGCATGTCTGATAATAACACTTTTGCTAGTCAAAGTATTTAAGGCAGAATATTTCAATATATATGGTCTATTTACTCATGGTTGTGCATTGTGTCTTAACTGATACAACATGAAAGTGTGTGATGATGGCAAACTACCATGCAATGGTCCACACAAGTACATTCAAATCATATATCTATATCTATATCTATATGTATATATATATATATATATATATATATATGTATATATATATATATATATATATATATATATATGTGTGTGTGTGTGTGTGTGTGTGTGTGTGTGTGTGTGTGCATCTATGTGTATGTATAAATAGAAAGCAGGATACCGCAGACCTAAAAAACATCTATATACAAGACTGACACAAAAAGCAAGTGCCATGCAGAAACCAGACACGTATCAAATACAAAACAGTTGCACGCATTACAGACAGTCACATGCAAAATGTATATCAACTCCAAGTGAAAACATAAAAATAGTGCTGTATGGAAAAATAAACTTTTTGTGACAATTAAGAGCAAAAACAAGGATGGAGTTGCTACTAAAACGCATTGAGTGAACTGAGGCTGAGGAGTCTGAGATGTAAAATGTGATGATGATGAAAATTCTTCAGCTCATGCTCTGGATGGCCTATTTTGTTGTGTTCTCTTCACTAGTGTGAATTGCACATAATCTTGATCATCCTCCAGTGGTAAGGATGTTACCAGTTTTGCTGAGTGCATTGGCTGGATAAGAGTTTGGTGGCTGTTGTGCCCAGGAAGTAACAGGGAGAGGGGACCATAGTTGCCATTAACTTCACAAAGTGCAGACCTTACATCAGATCCTAATCTTCCTGAGGCTGTAGCATAATGCAGGGAGCATTGGGATGCACCACTGTTAATTGTTGAAGTCAAAATGATAATGTAGTCCCATCATCATGGTAGGCATATGCGTTGCCAATAAGGCCAGGAAGGTTTGACAGGTGCATTGCTATCTCCTAGGAAAAGGTAAAACTACTTAAACAACCTATCCTCATTGTCAACTTTCTACATTTATAAGTACTTTATACATTTCAGTAACCCATCTCTAATCCTCCCATTTCACTCAAAATAATCTCCTATGACAAGTGCCTCTTTATAAATAAGAACCATTCTTGTTTATTTAAAAGTCAGTTCCACACTAATTACAATAACCTAATCTTATCAAGTGTCTGTGTTTGTTTGTATTATCAGTACCCTCATTGAACTGTGGAGTTCTTTAACTAATATTAAACTGTGGTGAGATAGAATGCAAAAAATCATTGATTCTGATGTGTAATTACAGTATAAACCATTAATGTCAATGCATTGCAACTTTGGTAATTTCCCTCATGTGCATACCTCTCTTATCTCTGATTTTATCTCACATTTTTTCCCTTTCTCTCATAAAGGTTTTGATTTTTTGGTAAGTTAAGTACAGTCTAGCAATAATGAAAGATATTAAAGTTTCAGGCTTCTTACTGTACAGAAATAGTATGGGAATTCCAATTCTACTTCTGTATTATTTTTAAGTGAATTAATATATATATACATATTGTCCCTGAGTTTTGGACATTGACCCTCTCCCATTAATTTTAGCTGTCACTGTATAATGATAGTAGTCTTGCTCTTCACACTGTATCAGGCACTCCCTCATGCTCTGGCAATGCCCCTGACCTGTTCCATACATGCATAATTCTACATATGGCCAACATATGAACACAACTCCTCAGTTTCTAGGAATATAAATAGAATGCTGTTGCAATAGAGTCTTTTCCACCCTTTCAAAAAAAAGCAAATTCAGTCTATCTTCTTTCATTCTCTTTTTCTACCTTGCCTTTTCCACCAGGTCTGTTAATCAAACCCATATTTCTACAAATATATTGTACTGGCAGCATTTTTGCTGTGATACTTGCAGGATAAACTCCATTAATCTTGCAGGAGGCCTTTAAACACTGAATCCTTCCGTGCCATTACTAGTTACATCTTAAAAAAGATACCCAGCTAGATCAGTGTGAAAACGTTCAATAAATGATGTAACAACAAAGGTTATTATCTAGCTGTTTCATGTCCATTTCATTAACTGGATTATTGCATTAGAGAGATCTGCACTCAAGAACTGTCTCAGGTTTCTCACTGCTGGCTACACCTTTATAAGACTTAGCAGCACTAATGCCTCAAGGTATGAAAGAAATAGCTTTAAAGTCATCTGTCAACATGTAGCTGCATAAATGAGACCCAGCAGCAAAACACACATTAGTGAATATGCATAAAAGGAATACATACCACAGTTCTGGAATTTGGTTGCTGATATTAAAAGGCATTGAGGAATCATAGCTGTTCAGAGTGAAAGCATGAGATGGCCATTTCACAAAGGCATGAGAATTTAAAATGTATGAGTTTAGCAAAAACTTAATAACTGTTGCCCATTGACTGATAAGTTTTCCTTGTGGGTGACTGAACTCCAAAACAGAAATAAAATGCTGCATCCCTGTTGGGTGAATACTAGAAGCATCAATAAAAAACAAAAATATATAAACACAAAGATACATTCTAAACATCTTTTATTAACCGCTGATAACTTTTCTTATAACGAGATTTCATCAGAGTAATTAATTAAGGCAGACAATAAAATAATTTAAATAGATGCATCATAAAATAATACGAAATTAAATGTCCATCCATAATTTAGGTATTTAAATGTAGTTTTTACATATACTGCATCAAAAAATACAAATACAGTCTTAAAAAAGAAATACCTCAGGGAACTCGGTTTTAAAATATGGTTCACATGCATTTGATCATTTTACTGGGCAATAGCACCTAAACTGAATTACTGCTCCATTTCTTTTTCCAATGACATGTCAATCTCATTATCTTGGGGTCTGTTAAACAGTTTTTGAACTTCTAAAGTTCATTGTTCAATATCTTGTTAAAGATATGTCCATTTATAGAAACCACCATATTATATCATCTTCCATTAATTTAGATACCAGGGAAAATACCATGACTGCAAAAGAAATTACTTGAATTCTGTAGCTGTACTAGTGAGTTCCTGTGGAAATTTATAATTTGAACTGGTCCTGATTTCCCACTAAAGAAACAAGGTTATATATTGCAATAAAATACAAGCTAGGCAAGTGGGTAGTCCATCATTTTCTCAAATTTTAATTTTTAAAGTGATTATTTAGAAAGTTACCTGGCTGCCTCTACTTACGGCTAAGACTTTCCAAATAGAGCTTAATGAAGAAGCACTTATTTATGGTTTCAGAGTAAGGGTAGACTCACTGTAGCACTATGGGGCAATGCTCTCCACTGAGAATTACTAGGGCATGTAACTTGTCCAGAGCCTGAGCATGATACAGCCAAAAAAGAGGAAGTAAAAGAAAACTGGGGAAGCAAAGGTGCATGTACTATATATATTTAAAAATAATTTTAAAAGAAAAGAAATAAATAAATCAAGCAGATGATCTCCATTGGCACATGAATATTTTGGCCCAAAAGTACCCAGATCCTTGTTTGAGTATAAGGACTGTAATAATAATAATAATAATAATAATAATGATAATGATAATGATAATAATAATAATAATGATAATAACAACAACAACAACAACAATAATAATAATAATAATAATAATAATAATAATAATAATAATAATAATAATAATAATTTTCTGTTTCCCATCCAGTTATCCAGGTTGAGCTTAAAACGGGGTAAAGAGGTACTCTGCTTAATGTGAAGTGAGAGTCTATTCCATAGATGGGGGAGTCTCTGGGACACAAATCTGTCCCACCAACAGGTTTTGTTGATGTCACAGACCAGGTTGAGGTGGTGCATGTGGTTACTTGAGTGGAGCTTGACTTGCCAGACAGAGGTCACCTCTGAGGAGTCTGTATGAAACTTAGTACAGGGATTGGGCTTTTAGCCTATCTGTGTATGGTAGATGTCTGAGGCTCTGGATTCTACTGGTGAGGAACATCTGTGGTCTCTCCAGCTGCTGCATGTGCTTTGCAAGGTACATGGCGAAAGGGGTGTTGTACTCAGTAATGGGCCTTATAAGGGAAGAATATGAGGATGTTATGTCCTTCTTGTCCCTGTATGAGATACTGTTACTTATGAGGTGGGCCATGTAGAAGGCTTTCCATACAACAAAAGCAACATAGTGGTCACAAGTCAGGTTGCTATCAACCTGGGTGCCGAATCCCTCACAACTGATTGTGCACTTAGGATGTTGTCATTAATGTGATAATTTGTGGGGACGTTACTCTCTCCAAAGGGGATGATGGTGCATTTTTTTAGTATTCAGCTTGAGGTCATGTTTCTGGCACCAGTCAGTAGTTTGAGTGAGACCCTCTTGGAAGATGCCCACATCACTAGGGGAATTGATGACAGCATCCAGCTTGCAGTCATTTGCAAACTTGGTCAGCCATAGCCCACTGGTTTTGGCCTGAACCTCAGAAAAGTTTATCTCATATAACAGAGACCCCAAGACCAAGCCCTGGGGTACACCACTTGTTGCGGGTCTACTGCTTGAGGTGGTTTCCCCTATTTTGACTATGTGGGTTCTATCAGTGACCCAGTTTGCTACACATCTGGTAACATATGGATTGATGCCTAGTCGAGAGAGTTTATCTATTATGCCCGAGTGGGGAGTAGTGTCAAAGGCTTTGGTCAGGTCACGGTAGGCAGTGTGCAGCATCTTCCCCTCATCCATGGCTTTAGAGACTGTCTCAAAGAAGTCGACCAAATTTAGCAGACATGACTTCCCCTTGATAAAGCCAAACTGTGTGGGATCAAGTGTTTGAAGGTTGCCAATGTCCTTGTTAATGAGGTCCATGATAATCCATTCCCCAGCCTTGCAGATCAGGCTAGTTAGGGTGATGGGTATTTAATTTCCCACATCGGTGTATAGTCCAACTTTGTGTAAAGGGATGGCAGTGGCTGTCTTCCACTCAGTAAGGATGAAGCCAGTACTCAGGCTTTGGTTAAATAGGGTTCCTAATGGTGCTGCAAGTTCCTGCCTGAGTTCATGTAGGATGCATCCTGGGATGTTATTGGGTTCCATAGAGTCTGTAGTTTTTGCCTTTGAGAGACCAGTGATGACCTGTTCCCCAGATATAAGGGGATGGGAGCAGGTACTGGGGATGTCCTGATTTACTGATGGGGGGACTGAATCTGTCAGCCAGTAAGTTTCCTATATCTACGCCATTTGTATATGTGTGGTGTCCTTGACCACCAGTTCTGAACAGATCTGGGTGCTTCCTTTGAGGATGCGGACATATGTGAAGAAGGCCTTATGATTGCCTCTAGTAGATGTGGCCAATTTGGACTCGAGGTTTGCTTTGGAGGATTTCAATAGTGCTCTTATTTGCTTGTTCGGGATAAGCAGACATTCTGATTCCCATTGGGCACCTGCTCCTTCTTGGTCTTGGACAGCAATTTTTTCCTTTTGTTATAGAGTTTATTTATTGCAGATGTCCACCAGACAGGTTTACTCTTCCTTGCGGTGGGTGATTTAGTCCTATCTGGTATTCCTGAATCCATGCATCTATATAAATGCACATATAATGCTTTGGTGAAGTTTGGGATATTGATACCAGTTCCTACATAGGGGGGGAGGGTCTGTGAAGATGTTTATACCATCCCTCAGGAGGCTGTAATCAGCTTTGGAGATGTTTTTATGTCTGATCCTAGCTAGATGGGGGATTGGGAGAGATGGAGAATTCGAACGTGACCACTTTGTGGTTGGATCTTACCAGAGATGATGATACTATAGGGATGCTGCAGTAGTTACTCATGTTGGTTAATACCAAGATCAAGATATTATCACCTCTCATGGGGGTAACGACTAACTGTTCCAAGGCATATGCATTGACAAAATCATGGAATCTCTGGGCATTTGTGTTCTGGGATGAGTAGTTCTTCCAATTTATGTTTGGGAAGTTAAAGTCACCCAGGATCAGCGTAAAGGGTTGAGTCTTGATAGAGTCAAACAGGTCTAAATAGGTGGATTGGGCATCTTGAGTCAGATTTGGGGGCAAGTAGCTAGCTATGATTTAAATAGGGGTCTTGTCAATGGTTAACTGCACCTGGAGTGTTTCTTGTGTGTCATACTGTTTGACCAGTCTGGAGGTGTGCATGTCTAAAATATTTATTGAAACTCCACCTCCTTTGGGTTTACTGCCCACAGTTTAGGGTCTGAGTGTATGATAGGATGAGTAATCAGGTAAGGCTGGGGTGCTCTCCGCATCTTTGAACCAGGTTTCTGTGGCTGCACAGATGTCAGCATTTTCCAGAGTTAGGAATGCTTGCAATGAGTGCAGCTTCATGTTTAGACTCCTAACATTTAGCAGCATGACCTTTCATTTGTGTTTTGTTGAAATGTGTATGTTGGTAGCTTTAACCTCATAACTTTTCCTAAAAAAGCACTATAGGGGAGGCATGACTCTTTGCCAGAAGCCTAAATCCCAGGTGAGACAGATGCAGGCCATCTCTGGTAAAGCATTGTGGTCTGTCAATCATATCTTCCAAGGCTGTCAGGTAATGGATCCCCCTGGAATGACACCAGAAACTAAGCCAATTGTTAAAGTCAATCATTTTCTCTTTGTATTGAGGCATCCTTCTGGGTGATGGCAAAATGCTGGTTAAGGCTATGGACATACCTGCCTGGGACACATAATCAGCAAGCTCAATCATGTCTCTCTTCATATAGTCCAGAGTGGTATGTCTCAAGTTTTTCTTGCCACCAAGGACTATGACAGAGTCATAACAGTACCTGTTGTTGAGAGACTTGAGTGTGCATGTGATGTGGTGGATTCTGGCACCTGACAGACATCTAACTGTGACTTTCTCCTTATCCAGCCTGGTGAGAGGCACATCTGTGTGTCTCACAATGGAGACTCCTATGACTAATATGTTGGGTTTCTGGTGAAGCCTTAGTGGCTGTGAGGCTCAGGTGTGTGGACTATGCATGGTATGTGGTGTGGATGTGTGGAAATCGGATGTGTTTTTGCCTCAGAGGTCTCCTTTGTTTGGGTATGTTTATGTGGAGGACCTCTGCATATGTAGATGTGTGTTGTGTAGGTGTGGGTGGTATTTGAAGTGTAGTGATTGTGTTGACAAGCTTTTCAGTGCCAAATATACTGGCTTGAGAGGAGAAGAGAGCTTGAACTCTGGGTTCCTAATGTAATTGCAAGTCTCACAAATTGTGTTCCTAGGTGGTAGTAGTTGATGGTTGTTTGTGTATATGAGGCAGTTGCTACACTGCCTCAGGATGCCCATATCAACCAGACTGGCAGGAGAGCTGTAGGAAATTGTCCATCCATATTTGTCAGAATCTGAGGGAGAAAGGCCAGGGAGACCTAAGGTGTGGGCCTAAAGGCCAAGTACTTAAAACAATAACTAAGAGCTTAGAATAACACTTAGCAATTTAGACAGGCTATAAACAAACAGTAATAAATGCAACAGAAAATATGCAGTTGAACAATTTAGAGAACAGGCAGCAAGTTGTAGGAAAAAGCAAAGCAAAATGAAGTAACAGAGTAGTATAAAGAAACACAAATTAGAAAACTATAAGCAGCTGAATAAAGTTTTTTTTTTTATTTATAAAGTTAAATAGGGAGAGAGAAGGAACAGAAGATAATTCAAGGTTAAGGAGCTAAGGGGTTTAACCTTCCCAAATGATCTCTTTATAAGGTAGAATGAGCTAAAGACAAGGGACTGTGAAGAGTGTCCCATATCAAATTTACAGTAGGGGCGGGCAACTGCAAAAGCCACCAACTTTAAGAACACAAAAGCAATAGGGTGAGAAGTTGGGAGAAAAAAGTAGCAGCACAGATCAGTAAACAAAATTCTGCAGCAAATATATAAATAATTCATTCAACAAAAATAAAGACAGTGCAGAACTCTGAACAGTTAAAGTGCCAAACAATACACTTGTCAGCTCTATATTTCAGATTGTTTGAGAAGCACTCTCAGTTAGAACACAAGAAGATTCTAACAATGATATGCAGGAATTTAGAAAAAGGCAATATTTTTATACCAGCAAGAAAAAAGCCAAGCCTTGAGACAATTAGATAACACAAAAGCTGTTAGACCAGTTTTACCATGCTTAAGAACACAAAAGCAATAGGGTGAGAGGGTCAGAGAAAATAGCTTCAGCACAGACCAGTTAACAAAATTCTGCTAGCAAATATATAAATAATTCAGAACCCCCCATCTCAACAAAGACTGAATCATAAAACCCTTCAGAGTTTCTCACTCCTTGAGGTCTTTCAATCTTTCATTTCATGGACTGTTTCTTCATCTCTGATGTGGAAACTGGGGACTGCAAACCTTTTGTCTACAATTGTGTGTAATTTGAAATATCCCTGACACAATGGAGTCATGTTTTCCTTTTCCATTATCACAAAATATTTAGCTTCATGGTCTAAATATAATTGTCTGTACATACTCTGACATGCCACCGTAATGGTCTGTTATTAATACAACAAGATGATGTCATCCTGTGTACAGAAGGGCAAGACTGCTTTGCCCACTGACCACAGCATGAAACAGAATGTCTTCATTTGGTTACTTTTTATGTAATCACCTCATATTCTGCAACATAGTTTGTGTATAGCTATGCAGCAAGACTTGAAAGCAGCACATTTAATATTCCAGATGTATGCATTTGTTTATACAAGTAGCATCTTGTATTTTTCCTGGAAGGAATATTTCCACAATGCCCATGGGTATTCTTTTATTGTCATCATCTGACATGTTCTGCTATTTGTAGAAATGTTTCATCAGCCATTAGAAAATATGTCACCACTGCCTTGCAGGCACTTCACCATATGACATTGTTGCAGTTTCTGCCTAAAATTCTGCTCCTTATATAGGATGGGCTCTACTTCAGATTCTTGCTTACCTGTGAATCTTGTATCAGTTTTATGAGCACATCTCCAGAACATAAAGTCCACACCTGTATCATCCCTAAAATATAGCTGCATAGTAAAGGGGAAATTAACCAACAAAATGAAGGACTCATTTCTAGTATGTGTACACTTAGGGACCAAAGAGGAGGACACCACAACATAATCAAGTTGTTGCCACAGGGCTGAATTGGTAAACCAATAGCTGCATTTTTTACAACAACCACTCTCTTGTTGTCAGTATTTATTAAGGGGATAGCATCCATCCTGTTAAGTATGAGCCCCTTTGCTCATTGGTATATTTCTACATTGCATGCCTCTCCATCACATGCTACATTTAAAAACAAGCTAAAGTCACTCCCAAATTTACCTGAATGTATAATGGGATGACACAGTTCTTCATGCTTTAGTTTCCTAAAAACTGAAAAGCATAAATATTTGAATCGTACAGATTTATAAGGGCATACCTTTTCATCTGCAACCCTAACTTGGTCATTAATCATATCTCTGTTTTTATGTAAACAATTATTTATTTATTTTTTTAATTTCTTCAAATCTTTTGGATTTTTAATACCTTGATGGGAATGTACCCCATTCCTAAGTCAAAGTATGATTAAAGTTCATGAAATTAGTATTGTTTCAATCTTTGATGTTGGCCAGAAGTACTCTTTGCAGCACCCGCAATGTGCTCAGTAATAACACTTTCTGGAATTCGTAAGTAGTTACATGTTTTGGTAACATATCTAAATAAAACTGTAGATTCTTTTTAACAAGACCAGTTGCCCCTACTACTATTGGAAGTGTCTAGGTATCTTTCTTCCACATTGCTCTCATTTCTTCCTGCAAATCCTCATATTTTATAATTTTGTGTCTTACTGTATGCCAGACACTGTAGTCACTGGGTGTAGCGATTTCAATAATCAATGCTTCTTTTGTCTTCTTTTCATGGACCACTATATCTGGTTTTCTCACGTCTATCTTTTGAACTGTTGGTAATGGGTTATTCCATGTGATATAGACTTCATCATTTTCTATGATGCTTTGTGACTCATTATTCCAGTGTTTTTCAGCTACTTAAATATTATAATGTTTGGACAATCCCCAGTGCAACAGTCTTTCCACATTATTATGCCTTTCAGTATACAGTCCTTCTGCTATTAGTATATCACAGCCAACATGATGTGCAACTGTTTCACTAAATACATTTGTCTGCTTCTCCCACATGTTCAATGGACTTTGTAAACCAAAGTGTATGTAGCCCACTATCTTGGGCAGCCAATATTAACCTTTCATCTTTTCGTTTGAATCTGCATCTCTTTAACCATTCCTGTGTTTGATCCTGATCAACATGACGTTCTTCCAGGAGTTTTCAATACTTGCAAATAAATTTATGCATCTTCCACATTTCTTGCCTACTCATCTGATCCTTTACCTTATATTCTTTCTTTTGTTTTTTTGTTTTTTTTTTGTTTTTTTTTTTGGTACATTCAGTTGCTGCCTTATTTTTATCTACTTCTGGTTTGATTTCCATTCCCGCTTGATGCCAATATGCTTTTGCTAGTCTAAGAAGGGAAGTCATCCTAGATTTCTTCTCCTCATATTTCAAAACTTTCACTATGTTTGGGTCTTGTGAGGTCAGCAGATATGTATGCAGTCCCACAATTGTAGATCTATACATGTAATCAATTTCAAGGAAGCCCATACCTCCTTCAGAACAAAGAGTACATAATCTTGGTATGCACTGATTTTTATAAATCATCTAATGAGCATGAAGCATCCTTCTTGGTTTCCTGTCTAATCCATCCAACACATTTGGGGCCAGTCAGTCACTCCAAAAATGTTAGTTAGGGACAGGAAGAACAAATTGGTTTATAACCTGAATTTTGTTTTTAGATGTCAACGTTGTTTTCAGGATTAATTTAAGTTTTCTAAAATATTCTTTATTAAGTTTTATTCACATTTGTTCCTGTTTTATTGATGATCCTTCATCAATTCCCAAATATTTATGCACTCCCTCTTGCTCAAGTTCTGTTATATACAAGAGCAAAAATAGCATAAAAATAGTATTAAACCACTATTAAAAGAGAGACAGGCATATGTTAAATAATATTTATATGTTTTATATATATATATATATATATATATATATATATATATATATATATATATATATGTGTGTGTTTATGTACTTGTGTGTGTATATATATATATATATATATATATATATATATATATATATATATATATATATATATATATATATTTATGGGTCTACCTGACATGGTCGACAGTTCATATGGTCGACAGTTCATATGGTCGACAGTTTATTTGGTTGACAGTTTATTTGGTCGACAGTTCATTTGATTGACAAGCATTTTAGGTGGGGGGCTTCGGCCCCCACACCCCCCAATGTGGGGGGCTTCACCCCCCCACACCCCCCCTAACTATATATATCAACTCCAGGGTTGCACAACATTGGGAAAGGGGGAAAATCTGCTTGTCGACCAAATGAACTGTCGACCAAATGAGTGTCGATTATATGAACTGTTGACCATGTGAAGGGGACCCATATATATATATATATGTATATATATATATATATATATATATATATATATATATATATATATATATATATATATATGGGTCTACTATGGGTGATTGAAAACTTACTTGACTGAAAATGAAATTACTAGGACCACTTCACTGAAAGCTCACTTCACTGAAAACTCATTTCTTTGAAACTCATTTCATTGAAAGTTATAAATGGCCTTTTCCCCACAGTAGTGCGACCTGGAGTTGGTATATAAAGTAAGGAGGGGTGGGGGGCAAAGCCCTCCACATACGCCCCTCACATATTATAAACATTTTAAACTATACACAGTGATACTTACAAGTGCAATAAATAACTGTTTCCAAAAGAGAATATATAACCAAGATATGTGGGGGGCTTTGCCCCCCACCCCCCTTACTTTATATACTAACTCCAGGGTCACACTACTATAGGGAAAAGCCATTTATAACTTTCAATGATGAGTTTCAGTGAAGTGAGCTTTCAGTGAAGTGGTCCTAGTAGTTTCATTTTCAATCAAGTGATTTTTCAATCAACCGTAGTAGACCCATATATATATATATATATATATATATATATATATATATATGTATTTTTTTTACAAATACACTTTTATAGGTTATATTTTTATAAGTAACACATATTATATATTTATAAATAAAATTTAGAGTTTTATTTAAATGCCTGAACTGAGAATTAGTACTCTTAGACATTTGATTGATTTTTCAGTTTTCATTTACTGGTGGGTATTTTAAATTGTATATATTGATGGGATTGTAGAAGTTGCTCTTTTTTTACACTGCGGAAGAGTCCTATGAGACTCGAAAGCTTTGCACTGCTGTTTTTCTTATGTCTTTGCCTCAAGTTCTTTTACATCACATTCTTGTCCCAAACTGATGTTTTCTTGGTGCTGCAGCTTTCCTGCTTTAAAGGTTGCTTTTGCACATTTATTAAGACTAAATGGCATTCTTATATCACCTGAAAAAGTTTTGACTACTTGCAGTTGTGCTTTCAGTTCCTCATCTGATGAGCTATACAGTTTTAAATCATCGACAAAGAGAAGATGAGAAGTCTTTACACTTTGTGCTTTCTGGGAGTCAAATTATAGCCATGACCTAATCTGTTAAGCAGACAGCTTAATGGATTAAGGGCAAGGCAAAAGAGCCGTGGTGACTGAGAGTCACCCTGTAATATCCTCCTTTGGATTTTTATCCCTGGAATAATAATTAGTCCTTTATTATGGCTTAACTGCAAAGTGGTTTGCCACTGTTTCATGGTTGCCATGATGTAGTGTAGGGTGTATCTTATACATTACTAAGCAACCTTTTATCCATGAATGTTGGATACTGTCAAATGCTTTTTTGTAGTCAGTCCATACCATACTTAGATTCTTCCCCTTTTTAGTTCTCAGCTATGACTTTACTTAACAACAAATGATCCTTTGTTCCATATGACTTTCTTTTATTGCCCTTTTGTTCTATTGCCATAATTGAGTTTTCTTCTAAATGACTATAAACTCTGTCAGCATCACTTTCAGTGTATAGTTTATATGCCGTCAGAAGGTAAGTTATTAGTCTATAATTTTTAGGGTAGATTGCAGGTTCACTCTTAAGTAGGAGCATTGTTTTACCTGTTGTTAGCCAGGTTGGTGTCTGTTCAAGGTGCACATATAAATAGCTGTTACTCATGGCTAAATCTTCCTGCAAAGATGTCAATACTTTTAACCAGACGTTAAGTTACTGCATCTTGGCTAGGGGTTTTCCAATAATTAAAGGCTTTTCTTAACTATGTTTCAATCTCTCTGGCTGTTTTTTCATCCAATTTCATATCCTGTACCTTTGAACTTCTTATTCTGTCTTTTACTTATTCTATCCATTTAGCATCTTTGTTATGTTCCACAAGATCTTCATAAAATATTTCTCCAAAATGTATCTGTTTCTTCTTTTTTGGTGTTTTTTTTTTCAATTCCTTTTACCTTGTTTCCCAATTCTTTATAAATCCTTTTTGGGTCATCAATAAATTGTTTATTTTGTACTTTTCTTTTATATTTATCTAAGTTTTTCTGCCTGTGCTGATATTTTTAGCTTAGTATTTGCGACAGTGCATGATAAATCCTGATTCGTTATATTATGGCACATTGTCTTTATCACGTCTATCTTTCTAAGTATTTTTGTTGATCTGTTCTCTCTTTATACTCTTCCAACAATGACACTTCTTATCTTAATTGCTCTATTCTATTCGATATTTCCATGATGGTAATCGGTTTCTCCCTTTCCTTTCCCTTACTATCCTGTACTCTTGTAGTAGAATTTTATCTGTTATTAATTTAGCTGCACAGTAATATATCCTGTTTACTTATATTATATTGCATTGATCTCTGCTGACAGTCATAATTACTGTGTTTATTTGTTTGGGTTTTATTGACCTTCTGCAGTCTATTTCTTTCATTAATCTTAATATGTCTAGCGATCTCTATTAAATCAAGCAACTCTTCTCTTAGTTCATTTTCTTCTAAACTGAGGGCACATTTTTGTTCTCCCTTTCCTGTGGCATTGTATAGAAAGTTCTATAGCATCTTCCTGTGGCATGTTCTCTTCAGCTTCACCCTGTGTCATCCATTGCTTTTCCATATAGGAATTCAACGGCCTATCAGTCCACATCATTGACTGTGTCAGAGCTGCCACAGATTCCTGTTCTTTTCCTTGATGTATAGCTCCAACTGAACTTTTGTACTGGTTTCCAATGGAAGGCTTCAAAGTATCTTCATATGTCAACTGATTAGAAGCTTCCTGCTGCATTGGCTTCTCCTTAATTTGGGTGCCCATTGCTCTATCCTGTTGTATTGTTATCTGAGTAAATATTTCTAAGCTAAATCCTTAACTTTGCAAGTACTCCATAACTTCAGTTTGTATTTCTTTACCTTCTCCATTACTAATCCCCTTTTCTACTTTTCCTCTTTGTTTTATTTTTTTTGTTTTGTAAGATTTTCCATATCCAGATGTCTTTGCCTATATTTTGCTTCAAATATCTTTGGTGCTGTTCTTTCTGCACTGATTAGTTTTGCTTTCACCTTTGCATAAATATTGCACCATATTAAATCTCTTTTTCTTTCCCACATCCATATTTCTTCTTCAGATGTCTCCTGCTCCTCTTGTTTCTCCTTACTTTGGGACTAGTTGTTCCATCATGCTGTGATATGACCTGTATTAGACCTTCTACACCAAATCATTCACTTTGAAAATATTTTGTAACTTCAGTTTCTATGTTTTTAACTTCTGCTTGATTAGTCTTCTGTTCTACATTTCCTCTTTGTGAGCTTATTATTATTACTTTTTTAATTGTGAAATTTTCCATATCTGGATGCTTTTGCCTACATTTCTCTTCGAATATCTTTGGAGCTGCTTTTTTGTGTTGATTAATTTGTCTTTCACCTTTGCATAAATATTGCACCACATCAGATCTCTCTTTTTTACCCATGTCCATATTTCTTTTTTATACCCTTCAAACATCGATAAATTTTGTTCATTAAATTTTCACATTTCCTCTGTCACTTCTTTTTCCAAATGGCACACAATTTCTAGGTCTATGTAGTGTTTTTCATGTATCTATTGTATTAATGAATACAAGTTTTTATTCGAAGCTTCTGACAGTTTTTATTGTGTTAGTATTTTTCTTTCCTCTTCTTTCTCTCTCAATATTTTCTATCGTTTGTCTAGAAATTATGGGCTTCTTGCATAATAGTAACAATACATAATGTCTTTCTTATTCTCAATAGTGCACTCTATCATCTGTTTGGCTCTTTTTTAGCCTATCAGTTTTTGTGATTTTTGTGAACTGCTACTTACTTCTACATAAGGGGGGACATTCTTTCCCGGGCTGGGCCTAGCTCCATTGTAGGAATGTCTGCATGTCTTGAGGATTCTACACTGTCATTTTTTCCAGTCCTCATACCAGCATATCTACCAAGATTGGGCACTTTTTTTATCCTGGGACTTGTGCACCCAGCTATCTTCTTTATTTTTAACGTACTTTTGTCGATGATCTATGCTATATTAAATACAGTCAATATATCAGTGTTGTCTTGGTAAGATTTTGTGAAAAAACGGGGTCCACCTCTCAAAGGTACTCACTAAGACTTGAGGATGAATTCAGTTCCAGTAATACATCTCTCCTTTTGCTGATTTTATCATCTTTCCAAAGCCCATAGAAATATCAGGCACCTCCTACCCAGAAAGGCTTCACTTTTACAGTCTTTGTCTTTATTTTCTTTGGTAAATCTAATGACAACCCTTCTAGAAAAAACATTTTACTTCTCTTTTTTGAAGTACCTAGCATCTAATACTGAAAGTGATAAACGTGGCACAGTTATTTTGCAAGTGTATGGGAGTACCTCACCATAGCCAGAACATAAGGTACCCTTCATCACTAATCTTTACCAAATATTATAGCCCTCTACTCTTAACAGAAGTGATACTCCCTAATGCTTGCAGATCAAATCTGAAAAAATATATAAGATGATTTGTAAAGTGTAGACCATGTGTGTATGTAATAAGAGAATTCCTCTTCTGCAGATAAACAGTGGACCAATGTGTCACTGTGTGTCAATGCAAAGAAATTCCCTGCCATTGTATACACCCCCCCTTAAATAGGATGGTAATAAGCACATCTTTCTGTATAGCAGATTGTTAGTCAGGGTTGGTATCATAAACCGACCAGTTCTGTAAACCCATGTTCAGTGTGCAATGTATGTAAATCAAAACCATTACCTCTTCAATGACTTTCATGGCATGTATACCAAATTAATACTGAATCATATACCTTCTTACAAAACCATTGCACAACACTTGTTTAAAAAGACTCCAGTATAGCTCTTTCATACTTAGTGGAAGCATATTTGACAGCCTCCCATAAACTGAAAAAAGACTTGGTGACTTGGACAGTAACATGTACCTGATTAATTCTACTGCCATGGGTGATTTGAAAATGTTATACCTACAGTAACTGCCATAGCAATATAATGTTTGCATCTGCATATTAAAAGTAGGTCTCCTCAGTAAATATATAGTGAAATGAAAAAAAAAAAAGAAATTGCTGTTTAATCCTGGATTTACAATTCAAGGACCTAAAAAGCTGTTTGGCAAGAAATTTCTGAAGTCTTTCCAATCTCTTAGTCTAAGTACAAGAGAGTATGCAGGATGCAACACAGTATTATAGAGTATGTTAATAGCTTTAAACAAGAATATAAGCACCCTTTCATCCAGACTTAATAGTGTGTCAAAAATATCCCAAATGTCAGAGTAGCATCTTCTAATAATTGATGACATAGGTTATAAGTTCATAGGTGTGTACTAGGCTAATGGCCCTGGAGCCATTACAACCCTAACTCATAGGATTACCCTGGCATCGAGACACCCGGCCTTAGTTCCAAGTGAGTCTGTCAAGTAGAGCCACTGGAGTGATCCCTGAAGTGAATTTTCTATTTCCCATCCACTCATCAAGATTTCTCTTGAAGAGGGCCAGTGAGATGCTCTGCTTGACATGTATGGGAAGTCTATTCCATAGCATGGACAGTCTCTGGGATATGAACCTGTTCCTCCACCACATTCTGTTGATTGTGGTAATGAGGTTGAGGTCTCTGGAGTGTATGGTGCAGAGCAATTGGGATTTCTTTAGATGTAGCATTTCTAACAGAGCTGGGTCAGTCATGGCTTGATTGCCTCTAAGTAAGCGATATGAGACAGAGAATAGTTGGAGTTTTTTTGAGTCTGTCCATATAGGACAAGTGTTTTAGGCCTAGGGTCCTCTTTGTGAGGTACTTTTGTGGCCTCTCCAGTTGTTGCAGGTGTCTAGTGAGGTACATGCCAAATGGGGCACTGTACTTGATTGGCCTAATGAGGGAAGAGGAGAGGGAGACAATGACCTTTCTTCCTGGATACATAAAAATCAGATGTGCCACATAGAAGGACTTTCTGACCACAGTGGAAATGTGGTGATCAAAAGAGAGTTTGCTGTCAATCTGTGTTCCTAGATCTCTTATAATGCTTTCTGTATTCAGTGGACTACCATTGATGTGGTAATTATGGGGAACTGGGTTTTTCCCATAGGAGATGATGACACATTTTTTGGCATTGAGCTTAAAGCATGGTTCTGACACCAGTCGTTGGTCTCATTTAGGCCTTTCTGTAGGATGTCAACATCACTTGGGGAGTTAATAATAGATCCCAACTTACAATCATCTGCGGACTTTGTCAGCCAGAGTTACTTTGTGTTGTTCTGGACTTCAGAGAAGTAGATACCAAACAGGAGAGGACCCAGGACTGAACCCAGTAGGACTCCACTGGTCAACAGTCTGAATTGAAGTCAGCTACTTTCACACTGTGGGCTCTAGCTATGCGCCAATTTGCAAACCACCTAGCGATATAGGGGTTGATGCCTAGCTTAGTGAATTTTTGTATGATTCCTGAGTGAGGAGTGGTATCAAAGGCCTTGGCCAGATCAAGGTAGGCTGTATGAACTACATTGCCTTCATCCACAGCTTTGGTGACTGACTCAAAAAGTCAACCAAGTTGAGCAGGCATGATCTACCCTTCACAAAACCAAACTGTATAGGATCCAGAGTTTGGTGGTTCCCTATATCCTTGTTTATTAGGTCCATGATGATGCATTCCATAGCTGTGCATATCAGACTCATCAGGCTAATGGGGTGATAGTTCCTGCGGCCTGTAGTCACTTTTCCCTTGTGGAGAGGGATGACTGTAGCAGTGCACCATTTGGTAGGGACAAATCCTGTGGTGAGGCTGTAATTGAACAGGGCACACAGGTGAGGTGCCAGTTCACTCTGTAGTTCATGCAGAATACAGCCGGGGATATTGTCAGGTCCCATAGAAGCTGCATTCTTGGCCTTGGACAGTGCTGTTTTAACCTATGCAACAGTAATACTGGGTGCCTGGCAATCCCCTGGTATTGTGATTGGTCCTTTGGGGGGGAGAGGGGTAAACTTGGCATTGAATCTGTTGGCCAGTATATTGGCAATATCTGTTGGTTCGGTATAGGAGGTACAATTGTGCAGTAGCTCACAGCAAATCTGGGTATTGCCATGGAGATTGTTTACATAACTATAGAGGGCCTTGTGGTTGTCTTTACTATCTGCTGCCATTCTGTTTTCATAGCTAGCTTTAGAGGATTTGATGAGAGATCTCAACCTTTTGTTGAGGCTCATAAGGGAGTTTTGCTATTCTTGTGACTTCAGCTTATTCTGCATCAGTTTCCTCCTTCTGTTATAGAGTTTGTTTATGGCAGGGGACCACCAGATTGGCTTTCTTTTTTTTTTGAGGTGAGTGTCTTGGTTCTATTGGGAATGGTGAGATCCATGCATTTGTGTACGTGTCCGTACAGTGCATTGGTGCATGATTCAGTGGTCATGCAACTATTCTCCATTTGCATGGGTGCCGTGAAGTTAGTCACCTCTGTTTTTAGGAGCCCAGAGTTAGCTTTGGAGAAATTTTTCATGGTGGTTTCCTTTGTGGGGGTGGGGGGGGGAGGAATGTGGATTTCCAAGGTGATTAGTTTGTGGTTGGATCTAACCAGGGAAGAGTTGACTAATGGTGTAGAGCAACAGTTGCCCATGTTAGTAATGACCAGGTCAAGGATATTGCTGCTTCTAGTGGGGGTAAGAATGAGCTGGTCCAATGCATTGGAATTAATAAATTTCAGAAAGCATTGGGCCAGTGTATTGGTACATGAGTAGTTTTCCCAGTTAATGGAGGGGTAGTTGAAGTCACACAATATGAGAGTGTATGGTTGGACCCTAATATTCTCCAGGGTGCTTAAGAATGTGGAGTGTGAGTCTTGAGACATGGTTGGGGACCTATAGCAGTCTACAACCTGAATCACTGTCTTTCCCAATGTTAGTGGCACCTGAAGTATCTCAGATGTGCTATGTTGGGCTACCAGTCTGGAGGTGTGCACATCCTTTATGAATTTGGAAACACCACCACCTTTTTTAGCTTCAGTCCAAGTTCTGGGGTCAAAAGGTGTGGAATGAGTTATAGCCTGGTAGTGCAGGGGTGCTTTCTGCTGCTTTGAAACAGGTCTCTGTTACGGCACAAATGTTGATGTTCTCCATTTTTAGGAGTGCTTCGAGTGAATGCATTTTGAGATTTAGACTTCTAGCATTGAGCAGCCTGACCCTCAGATTGCATTTGTTTGTAGCTGTTATGGTGATAATTTGGTCTTTGAAACACCACCTAAAAAAGGCACTATAGGGGTGGCAAGAGCATTGGCCAGTATCCAGAAGCCCCAGGGGTGACATATGCAGGCCACCTCTGGCAAAGCACTGATGTCTGTCAGTCATGTCACCCCAGGCAGACAGATATTGGATCCCCTTCGAATGACACCAGAAACTTGGCCCATTGTTGAAATCAATCATTTTCTGCTTGTACTGTGGTATCATTCTGCATGATGGTAGAATGTTGCTCAGGGCTAGGGTCATACCCACCTGGGCTACATAATCTGAGAGCTCCTCCATGTCTCTTTTAATGTAGTCAAGGGAGGTACATCTTAGGTCATTCACACCCACATGTACAATGACAGAGTCATATTTGTACCTGTTGTTGAGGGACCTGAGTACATGAGTTATGTGGCGGCTCCTGGTGCCTGACAGGCAGATGACTTCAAACTTAAAAGATTTATCAATAACCACTCCATGATCTCTACCAGAGAAGGTTTCATCCAGGAGGACATTGCTTAGTTTATAAGGGTAAATGGGATTATTTGTATGAAAATTAATGATTTTTGTTTTTTGGGTATTAAATGTCATGTCATTTGATAGTGTCCAAAGATGGAAGGCATCTTGGTACTCTAGCAAACCTGGTCAGATAATTTAGTTAAATTGTCTCCATCTTTGTGTCATCAGCAAACTTACTGGTTCAGATATCTCTGAAAACAAGAAAGTCTGCTGCAAAGATGAAAAAAACAATGTAAAGTCCAAGAACTGAACCCTGTGGCACCACCACTAACGCCAGTTTACCTTTAGAGGTAGTTTGTCAGTTCTATTCCTTAATGATCACACATAGAGCTAGTTCATTATCCATCTTGTTATCCATATGTTTACTCCTTGTCTCTCCAGTCCCTTCACTATTCCAATACATGTTACAGATTCAAAGGCCTTTTCCTAGTCCAAGCACTGATCAGCTCTGGTCAAGAGCTTTCTCATAAATTCTGATAAAAGTTTATCAGATTTGTTAAACATAAACATGATTGGCATTTAGTAAAGCTATGTTAGTACATATCATCAACTGATTTCAAGTCATATGACATCAGATTACAAAAGAAAAAAGCATAGAAATCAAAACAGCTAAACTTTAAAAACACAAAGGTACTATCTCCAAGATTACCACTGTAGTGCTAGGACTACAATACTATTAAAATAACTCACTGGAAATATTTAACACTTTTGTTTTTTCACTATGAAGAACATCAGAAACACAAATCTAAAACTAGTTCACTAGTTCACATAGTGAGTCATAGCATCATTCCTAAAAAAACACAATCATAAACTTCAAAATAAGTTAATTAATAAAAGTACATTTAACTTAAAGAAACACTTAAATTTACCAAACCTAAAAAAAAACAGTGAAACAACAAACATTTTGTCAAAAGAAAAGAAAAAACTGCCAAAATAATTATTGTTAAGAGCTTTTATCAGGGTTACATTGGGAGGATGGCCTAATGGTTAAGGTGTTTGCCTTACAAACACAAGGTACAGGGTTTGAATCTCACAGGGGATAATTGGCTAGGCTTAAAATGGCTCGCAAGGGCAGTTAGCCTAGTACTAATCTATGAATCTATGAATCTATGAATACCAAACTTCATCAGAACAGGATTACAGTAACAGTCCATACATATTTAAAGAATTCATTAACCAATCACTTATAGAAACATCACAAACCAAATTACTAATCTAAACACTGTGAAAACATGCCACTTATCTAAAAAGATTTTATAAAATTGCCTAAAACTGTTTGATATTTATCTACATTCAAAAATACAGGTATCATTTATAATTTTGCAGCCCTCAATTTCAGAACACTAGATATACTTATATTGTCATTTAGCCCAGGAACTCTGCCTGCATCTAATTTAATTTACCAGAATAACTCACGATATTCCAAGAGAGCCTCCCAGTGGCCACCTCTAGGATTTTGTGCTACTTGTTCTAATACAAGAAAAATGAACTTACTGTTGGAACAATCTTTTGAATTTCTAAAAAAGTGCATTAGAATCTTTACCTTGCTTCAAATCATAAAAATGCTCACCCACTCATTTCCTAAGGGGCCTCTCTGTTTTCCCAATATAAAAACTGGTACAAGAGGTAGACTTCACAAGGCAAACAACCCATTTGCTACCACAATTAAAATAACCATTCCATTTAATACTGGTGTCTCTAGCCTACAAATGCAACTCACTAGTGTTAGCCATGTGTGTGCTCTGGTTGCAATAATTACATTTAAACATACCAATTTTTTGTTGTTGTTATTATTAACCTTACATCTACTCCCTCCTTTCTCCAAAATTTCCTTCAAATTCATTCCCCTTTTCCTAATAAAAACAGGAACATCAAATGCATTTTAATTAAACAGATGCATTAGTTATTTGCAGTTCATATATACTTATATTTTAAAAGACTTTTAACAGAAATACAATCATTAATTCCCAGAGCAGTATCAGCTCTTAGGAAAACTTACCATTTTAATTCTGTAAATTCCAAAAATGCAGTAAATTTACCTAAACATTTATTTTGGTCTATTTTTTTCTATAACCAAAAATTGAAATTTTGAGAATGCCATGCTAAAGCAATTGTGCTGTCCTTTCTTTTAACTGCTAAATGTGTCCTTTCATTCTATTGATCAACCTTCTTGTGGTTTTACCCACATAAAAACATCCCAATTTGAGCAAATGGCAAGATAAACTAAGCCCTAACATTGGCAATTATACTGGTCTTTGGCTATAAAATTATGAATTATATGTTTAAAATAAAAACCGCCCACAGTAAAAATAAATCCACAATAAGATCTGTTTTGAACTGCAAACATCTTGCAAGATCTTATCTTTTTACTGTCTCTGTTGATTTCCGATGACTGTTCTAAAATTTGTTTTAAATTTTTTGTCTTTTTGTACACTTAGGACTTAGTCCTAAAATTTGAAACAGTTCTTGGTCCCCCAAAGTTATTTTCTAGTTGTTAGTTAAAATTTCTCGAATCTGGGGTCCATCAATAGACATTGGTATTGGAAAAGAACAGCAAAAATCTTGTTATTTCTCTTTTCTGGGGTCACATGTACTTTTCAGGGTAAACCCTGCTTTTAAAATTGGTGGGAACTTTAACTGTCTTTGTTTATTAACATTATTTGAAATGACTTTAAGTTTCTCAATCAGATAACCCCGGTTTTGAAAAAAGTTAATAAGAGTTTCCACTTCTTGGATAAAAAGTTCATCTCTACTAATTAACCCACTCGCCCTAATAACCTGCCCTCTGAAAACATTAAATTTCATAAAGGTAGGGTGAGAACTATTAATACGAAGATAATTATTAGCAAAAGTCTCTTTGTGAAAAATGTTGCTAATAAACTTGCATTCTTTTATTTTTATAGTAACTTCAATATCTAAAAAAATGTACAGTGATGCCTCTATTGCTCTCTGGGAATTTCAATCATGAAACACTGTTATTAATTTGTTGAAAAAAATCTTGAAATTCTGAGATATTCTCAGTCCGAATGAAAAATAAGTCATCAATAAATCTTTTATAAAAACTGACAAAATTGTAGTGTGGTAACTTACATAAAAATGTGTGCTCCCTCCAACATGTAACAAGGTTAGCAAAAGCAGGGGTCATTTGGGCCCCCATTGCAACCCCACTAGTTTGTTGGTAAATGCCACTCTCAAAGGTGAAAAAAAATATTACTAAACTTCCAATAGCTGATAAAGAATGTTAATGTCAAAATCAAACCCTTTGCATATTTACTCATATGAAGCCAGACAAAATCTAAGCCTTCCTCTTGTTTAATACAGGTAAATAATGAACAAATATCTGTAGTACATAAAAAATATTTTTTGGGGGTAAAAGAATAACTTTTGAGCTCATTTAGAAAAATCCATGAAACTTGTAAAGATACATAGTACTATTGGATTAAAGACCATCCTCAGGATTCAATAAACTCCATGTGGGAATAGTGCTATTCCTTCACAGAGTGAACGGTGTCCATTTCTGCATAGCTTCAACAGCAGCGTGCCTTGTAAATTCATGAAGGCATGCTACTGCTAAGGCTAAGAGGATAAGAACATTGCTGAGTGCAGGGGGTGTGTTTTCATAGTGCCTGTACATCCAACATGCCCCCTGAACTCTAAAAGTGCCATACGGCACTTTCTAAGTGCTTTCAGTGTCTGCGAACACTGAAAGCAGGAAATGTTGATAGGATGCAATGCAGGGTGTGTGTGACAGGTACTGTCACACACCCACTGGATTGCAAAGTGCTACACGGCACTTTCTAACTGCTGACAGTGTCCCTGGACATGCAGCTATTTAGATAGTAAGCAATGCAGGGGTGTGTGACAGGTACTGTCACATACCCCCTGCATTGTCAATGTCCCATATGGCACTTTCTAACTGCTGTCAGTGTCGTCAGACACTGAAAGCAACTATTTAGATAGTAAGCAATGCAGGGTATATGTGTCAGGCACGTTTAATATGTCCCAACCTCTTAGAGCAAAAAACTGCCTAAAGCCTAAAATGATGCAGGGACAAGTAGGGACAAATCATAAATATTGCCCGTACAAATTAAGAAAGTTGATAGAGGAACAAGGTTTGTATTAACATAACAACATGTAGGGAAGGATTAGAAGTCTGACAATGAAATGTATCCCATTATGTAGTGACTTTAATTCTGATATGTTCCATACAGACATAGACATTCAAATGAAGGACAGGTAGTGCATTACCAAATATTAGTTCCAAGTAGTATTGATACATGTAATTAAAGTGCATTTATTATTTTTTTTCCATTCTAAGTTAAGTTTAAGCATAGCTGGGTGTGTTCACACGTAAACATATCATAGGAGCTAAATAAAAATGTATAGCTAAAACCCTTAACAACAAGATAGCATAATGGTTGGAGTTCTGGCTTTGCATGCAGGTGCTCATGGTTTGAATATCAAGAGAGGCACTTTGTTTTTACATGGGAAAGCATTGTTAAAATTGATTTTTTTATGTTAAATTATGTAGTAATTGATATTTGTTACCCAGAGTAGTGTAGCTTATCCAAAATGGAAGTGTGAATGCATATAACATGTGAAATCATCCATGTGCATGCATACACAAATGTCCCATTCAGTATAGTCACACCCCATGGTAATGTAATGAAAGCATATAGGGGTGTCATGTAAAGTAAATCATATACACATAATAATATGTTAGTAATGATGAATTAATCTACAATCCTGATATTTTTTTAAATGAAAACCGAGCAATGCCAAGCAGTGCTCAGCTATGCTTAGCCAGTTTAAGCATTGCTTAGACATAAATTCTAAGCAGCAGTTAGCTCAGCTAAGCGGATTTGCTCACTGTTAAGCATTCTACAGCATTTACCCCTTTGAGCACTGTTTAACTTATCTTACGGGATGTGTGCACCACTTAGCTGAGATTAGCATTATCAAAAAGGTCCAATGACAGCAAAGGGTGGGAATATGGCCTTATGTATGACACAGATGGGAACACAGCCATAACCTGTTGTAGTCTAATCTCTGCAGGAACCATGTCTGGTGTTGAAAAGAGAGCCCACTTTCGGGCACAGCACTGGGGCATTCAGGAATCCAGGGTCATGGTCAGGCTCCATGTAGAAAACCATGATGACAGACTGCTGAAGGGCCAGTACCAGGCTGTCAGTACAAAATGGAGGCCTGGGACCATCTGGCATGTGAACTCTCCAGTGCCACAGGAATCCCCTAAACTGTGAGCAGGTACAGCACCATGATTATGACCTAAAGCAGAGGAAAGTGGAGCTCTTGGCCCCATGGATCCAAGATGTCCGGGTACAGAATGCTCCAGTAGTTAGTAAGTATCTCATACATAGCTGTACCAAATCCTAGCCTAAGTATGTGAGAGACAGAAATACGTAATGTTTGTTTTCTCCCTTTACAGCTGCAGTGGAGAGGGCTAGCAATGCCTAGGCCCATGCCAACAGACTGATAAGGCTGCACTGACTGGCTGGTGAGTACAGATCTACCTTGTAGTATATACTGAAATAAATATGAAGGAGTAAATCGTGTACTGCAAGTAGGTGTAGTATGTTCTGATCCTAATGATTAAATAAAAGTTTTCCAGATTAATATTGATCTACAGGATATGCAGTAGTAAAACACTGTGTCATATAAATGCAATAAAGACCTAAACCACCAACTGTTGTGTTTTGTATGCTGTTGTACAAATAGAGTGTGTACAGGTTCTTCACAGCAATAGGGTTGTGACAGCATGAATTTAGTGAGGTTGCTCTGAGAACTGGCTATTATGCAAAACAGTAGATTGTGGAGCTGTAAAACAAGATATGAATGAAATATGAAATTTGTTATGCACTAAGATATGAACCCTCAATAGTAATATCTAATGTATTACTGTGTGTTCCCTGCAGCATTGCCTTGTTTTAATCTTTGCTTCCCAGATTGTATTATCTCAAAGGATTAATATACAGTACACTATCTGTCACGCATGAATCTCAGGATTACAAGGTCAGACTGTCTACCCCACAGAATAATAGGCAGAAATCAGTCAAACAAGAAGCAGTAGCTCTGCAGTAGCTCAGTGTGATGAGAAATAACCTTGTTGTTCACTTTAGCACACCAAGACACAGTTCAAATCCAGGGAGTGGTACGGAGATGTGTGCATATATACACTCAAGAAATCTTGAATATTTGTAGAAACAGTCAGATAGTGGTCACAGATATTTTCTCCACAGGTCTTACAGGTAAAGAAACATTTGTAGTAGCTGTAGGAAGGATATGTCAATACATTGTGTACAACTGTCCCACTGTCCAACCCAATGCCTGCAAATGACAGCAGGATAGGTACATACACCATGCACTCTTCCAGATACATGTCTCTCAAGTGTCCTGCTGTCATGACTAGTTGTCACTGCTGCCAATCACCTTGGACACAGATAGGAATCCAGGTGAAGTATACCAGTAGCAGACACACACATCAGTGCAGAGTACCCCTTCTTTGTCAGATATGTAACCCTGACATGTACAAGCCCCCCCAATAGTGTAGCCATAGTTGTCCCAGTCTGCCCCATATCATTACAGGTTGACAGTTTGACAGGTATGTATGTGCTACAGAAGCTATGGGCCATAGGTAGATGTAAAGTGAGGGCAGACCTGTAGAGGATTGAGCAGTACTGTTGTGAAAAATAGAAACCTATACAGTTGTTAATGGACTTTTTCTCTCTCCCACCCCTCATCTGCATCATTAATTATTATTCATAAACTATGGTATGTTTTTCTCAAAACTTAATGTTGGGACTTCTGTTCTGTTATTGTTCATATATTTAATTGGTTGCATATTAACATACCTTGTTGGTGGCCTGTTGCTGTCAAGCTAACTGGCATGCTGTTACAATGCTTACTGTTGTTCCATTTATGCATGTGTTCTGTTTGCTATACAACTGTTTCAAATCTGTTAGTGTGGGTTAACTGGAACACCCATGCATGTTATTATAACTAATTTTGAAATGTTTTGTTAATGACTAACCAATATATCTTGGAGAACCTCAACACCATAGCACGTTTGGGAAGGCACTTCCTGGTGGAACCACCTGTCATGCCTCATCTGGCCATGATACCAGACCTCAGCACATCTGGGACCCAACCTGGAACTTTTTCATCTCCTGGTCCTGCACCACTTTCGGGTGGAACCACCTCAGAGGATGGGGCCTGCCCCCCCAGGCACGGGCACGGGAGGAGCCTGACACTCACCGCATGTTCTGGGGTATGGTGCACAATGTCATCTGCTCTGAATTGGATAGATGGCTGTGGCAAATGGCAGGCTACCTGGCACACATGGAGGGACAGGCTGCCCCTGTTGTCCAGCCACCATCACAGCCACTTGCGGGGCCATGAAGATGCAGTGGTGACTGTCCATGGATGGGGACCACAGTCCCACTGTATCCATTTGGGGGCTCATGGTCCTCTGATTCCCAGCCACCCTCCCTGTCCAAGGGGTTTACCCCCCTCATATGTCATAAACCATACCTGTCTTCTGTCTCCTGTGTCTTGTCTGTCTGTGACTGCAACCTAGCCTACCTAACCTACCTCCCCAAACATACCTACAGCCCTTCCCCCAACATCCCACTCTCACCTTAATAAAAAAGGGAATCTGTCCCACAAAAAAATCATCGCTCCATACCTAACTCTACAGCTCACCCCCATGTCCAGTGACATAAATCAATCAACACTCAAATTACACCACAGATGTATGTTGCCAACACCACTCCATGTGGGGTGTGAGGCTGTAAATTCCAAATTTTCCACATCAGTCACAGCTGTTGCTGCAGTACAAATGAAGAGCTATGGTCTTTTCCTACACCAGTCCTGCACATTCCTAACTGGTTTACCTAATGTTTTCTCCCTTCTTTCCCCCATTTCACCACTTTCCCATAACCCTTTTTTCTTTTCTTTATTAAAATTGGCATGGGTGTAAGTGGGAATAAGCACTGCTAAGCAAAGCTAAGAGGACTTAACCATCTGTTAGCAGATGGTGGTGAGGAATTGTCCACCGACAACCATTTTCACCACAGTCACAGCAACATGCCAGTACCCCAACTGAACTCTATAGTACAACGACTGTTTGAACAAACATATATATAAATATATATATTTACACACACACACACACACACACACACACACACACACACATATATATATATATATATATATATATATATATATATATATATATATATATAGATATATATACTCAACCTTTTACTGCAAGACATCTGCAAAATGCCTGACAAAGTGGTGGGATAAAGGGCAAACAATAGTGGCATATTTGACATATGGCTGTTATAACTGTAGAAGTATGCTAGAGTGGCATGGTTTGTTTTAACATATATTTTCTGATAGATTTCAGGTCTGAAACAAATGATTTTCATCATTTACTGATGTCAATGCTTACATCATCCCAGTGATTTGTCAAAAACTCACAACAGTTATGGGGAACAAACCAAAAATATGAGCCACACAACTGAACGGTGTATAGAAATCTGGGCAGTGGAGAGGTATGACTGCAGTCATGTAACAGAAGGGAAAAACACTAAGAGCTGCCAACCATTTCTCCCAGTACCTTCTGAACTACAGACAGACCAACACAACACCACCCCAAATCAGCTCTGCGGAATTACTCATGCAAATATATCATGCACTTCAAGGATGTAACTGTAGGGAAAAGCAGATGATGGTGAGGAATTGTCCACCCACAACCATTTTCACCACAGTCACAGCACCATACCAGTACCCCAACTGAACTCGAGTGCATCGACTGAACAAACATATCCTGATTGCCAGTCACACACTACACCAACATATACTGCCCAAAGGCACAGTCTACTTGGAATCCTAAAGTGTTACAGGTCATTTCTCAGTCTGCCCCTACAAACATATACACCTAAAAGACCACCAGCAACTGTAGCAGCATGCACAGTCAGATAGAAAATTATCTATGACACTCACGTCTGCCACTCTTCCCTACTCAGCCCAACAAACATTTACACACTACACTGCTACACAATGGCCAGACATACATAACTCTCAACTGTACTGATTTCCACAGAATGTCCAGTGTGTGGGACTTTATTTATGGCCACTGCCACATACCACTTCCGGGAGTCTGCTAAGTCACTGGGATGATATCAGGAGTGAAGTCACTAAATAATGATATACCATACCTCTGAACCTCTTACTGTAAGACGTCTGGACAAAGCCTGACATACTTGGGAGACAGTGGGCTGAAAAGAGGTACATATCTCACATAATGGTGTTACAAACTGAAACAGTTGCTGGTGTTACAAGGTTTGTTGTAACATAACATCTCTGAAGGATATGGCTGAAACACAAATGGATGTCAACATTTATTGATTTCAATTTGCACATTATCCTACTGATTTCTCAAAAAAAAATTGTCTGAGGAACAGACCAAACATAAGAGGCAAACCTCTGGGTATTCTGTGGACATCTGGACAGTTGAGATGTATGTCAGAGACATATCACTGTCAGACATCAAGTCACGCAGAAAATGCACGTCTAGACAAACCCTGTTAATCTAGCAATCTTCTATGTGTATAACAGCAATACTTGCTTACAATCTGTACCTAATTTTGGAAATTTGTCCCCCATTTTGTTGGGCTGTCTCCACATTTCCTGTTCTGAGAGGCATTTCCATCTATGTTGTGTGAAGCTGTAGCCCTCACACCTCCATAATGTTCTTCTCACAGGCAAGGAAAAGGAGCAAGGCCCACATAAAAGACATAATTATACCACTGTGGTGCTATGACATTGGCTAATGGAAAGACAACACAGCTGCTCTGGATGCATATAGCAAGTGGAAGACACAAATTGGTGCACAGGCCATCACCTGCTCATGAGCATTACCTACAAAAGGCAAAATGCTGCCTATGCAAAACAGGTCTGAGCCTTTCTACACAAAAACAGACTGTGACTACACAAATCTAAACATTTGCATTATTCTAAGGAAACTCTTCAGCACTTTAACAAGTATGTCAATCAATTAAGCATGTAATGGAATGCAGAAGGAGGATGCAATAATGTGAAATAGGAAGTTAAACATTAGGTTGCAACAAGACTTGCTGAACTCACATGTCGATGTCCATCACCTATGCCATTCATGTTGTCCCTATCTGCAGTGACATAGATCACAGCTCTGGCCCCTGAGTCACCGTAGCAAAGATCAGGTAATGTATGACTACAATTGGAGTGTCTGTTGTCCAATACTTACTGTGACACTGTTAAGCCAGCTACCTGGGATGTTGTAAATATTCATATGTCCCCTGTGAATGCTACTATGATACATATGCTTGTCTTACAAATGTGAGGGACCTACATAGGGTATGTGCATAGTAAACAACTGGCGCAGAAGTGTGTGTTGAACTGTATGTTATATACTGAGCTCATACCTTTCAACTGTCCAGAATTTTGCAGACTGACCACATGTTTGCCTCACATTTGTATGTAGTCAATGCCTCATACAGTTGTGTATTGTCTGTCAAATCACTGGCAACCCAGTAAAGACTGACATCATAACATAACAGCATACATTCGAATGTCAGATGTCATATCCTATGGAGTATTCCTGTGAATGCAAAAACTGTCTTTGCTAGCAACTAAGTGTGTTACAGCTAGATTTATAAAGTGTCACTATTGTCTGGCCTTTGCTCACCATTGATGTGTACCTTTGTCCAGATGTCTTGCTTTAACAGGAGCTAGAAGTCTTAGGATGAAACCAACGTCATTGCAAGCATATCTTCCTCTAGAGGATGCTGACATTTGTGCAGCCCTGACACCTGGTTTGAAGCTTTGGAGAACACACTAACCTTGCTAGGTTACTCATCCCACTATATGTTTAGACCTCAAATGGAGGGCTGCAAAGCCACAGTAGGTGGAGTTTTAATATCATACACATACACACCTCCAGGCTGACCAAACAGTATGACACATGGGAGACATCCCAAGTGCAGTTATCTGTTGACAAAACACCTACTCAAATCATAGCTACAAACCTCCAACCATGACTCTGGACACCCATTACACCTATCTGGACTTGTTGGAATCTGTTAAGATTCAACCATCTACACTGCTCCTGGGTACTTAAGCTACCCAACCATAGTGTGCATGAGCTATTCTACATGAAGAATGCACAGAGTTTCCTCGGCTTTGTTAATGCCAATGCATTGGATCAGCATCAGCACTCCTACTACAGGTGGAAATATCCTGTACCTGGTTCTAACCAACATGAGCAGCCACTGTAGCACTAGCATAGTGTCATCTTCCTTAGCAATATCTGAGCACATAGCCATCATTGTTGAGGTCACCATTTCCCCTGCCTCCCCCTTGTCAGGGTCAAACAAAAAATACTTTCCAAAACTGACTATAAATCTCTCCAGAGCTGGTATCAGTAGCTTTACAGCCACTGTCCCATCAGTTGGAATTATCAGTAGTGTCAAAGCTTATACCACAATACTATGTGAGCACCTACATAGCTGTATGGACTCAGCAATACCTGACAGGACAAAAATCATCTCCCTAAAGATAAGATAAACCTTTGTGGTGGACAGCAGCAATACAAAAATGTCATAATAGGTGGAAATAATTGCTGGACAGGGCCAAGACGGATCTGGTGCCTAACTGGAAGCAATGTCACCTTAGTGTGAACAAGCAAATAAGGTCACAGGTTAATTACCCTAAGGCTAACATTGAGTGCAAATTGGACACATCCACCAAGGCCAATCACTAGGCCTTCCACACATATGTCTGCAATCCTAGAGGAAACACCCAAATCTGCTCTGTAGTTGTGGTCAATAACACCACATACACATATGGCATAGATATAGCCAACCTGCTGCAGACAGGTTAAGTGTAAACTCACCCCCCTGTCCCCTCATCGGTACACATGGACATGCACAGCACCTGCCCCCCCTCCCCTCATCATCAGGAAGAATGTCCATAATGCCCTCTCAAAGGCAACACATAGAAGTCTCCATAGGCCTGATACCATACCAGGCTGCATCCTACATGAACTCAGGCATGAGCTCTCAGCTCCATTACACACTGTAGTCAACGAAAGCCTGAGCATCAGTGTCATCCCATCTGCACAGAGGACAGCCACTGTCATCCCTATACACAAAGGCGGAGCAATCCACTGACCCAGCCAATCATATATACATCAGCCTAACTAGCCTGATCTGCAAGGGCATGGAAGGCAATATCAGGGGCCTTATAAACAGGGACATTGGCAACCTGAAAATGCTTCAGTCCACACAGTGTGGTATTGTCAAATGGAGATCAGGCCTGTTAAACCAGGTTGACTTCTTTGAAGCGGTCAACAAACACAAGGATGAGGGGAAGATGGTGCACACTGTCTACCTTCACCTAGCCCAAATCTCTCACAATAATCCCCAGACAGCTATGATACCTAGGCCTACACAGCTAGGTATAAACCTGTATGTTACCAGTTAGGTAGCTAACTGGCACAATGATAGTACCCACCCAGTCAAAGTAGTGGAAGCCACCTCTAGTAGTAGACTCTGATAGAGGGGTGTACCCCAAGGATTGGTCTGGGGGCATCTACTGTTTGAGATATGTGTTTCTGAGGTACAAGACAAAACCAGTGGTCTGTGCCTGACCAGATTTACAGATGATTGCAAGCTGGCCACTTTCTTACAATCCCCTACTGGTGTGAGCATCCTCCAAGAGGACCTTACCCAAATTAATAACTGGTGCCAGAAACATTGCCTCAAACTGATTGCCAGAAGATACATCATTTTCCCTGTTGTGGTAAATGTCATCCACACTAATTATGGCAGTAATAACAAAGTACTGAGCATGCAATCAGGTTTGAGGTGAATTGTGGACCAAGGTTGATAGCAACCTGACAGTTTCCCACTGTGTGGGCACCATTGTATGGAAGGCTGTCTACATGGCCCACCTCACAAATATGAGTATGTCATCCAGGAACAAGGAGGCCACAACATCCCTGTACTCCACCCTTATCAGACGCATTACCGAGTACAATGGCTCCTTTGGCATGTACCTTGCAAAGAAAATGCAGCATTTGCAGAGACCACAGAGGTTCTTGGCCAGGCAAATCCAGGGTCTGCAACACCTATCTTATACAGATAGGCTGAAAGCCCTGTCCCTGTACTCAGTCTCATACAGACTGATCATAGGCGACCTGTGTATGGCATACAAGGCCATGTCCAAACCAGCCTTGATGGTGTTTCTACATATCTGTAAGACAAACCCCACTCACACAACATGCACGCAAGGCCCTCACCTGATCTGTGACATGTATAGTACTTGGTGGGATAGTGTATTGTCCCACACAATACACTGTCTGTAAAATACACTCCCTCCCTATGTCTAGCAGAGTACCTGTATAGCCCTCTTGAAGAAGAAGCTGGACGACTGCATGGGAAACAGAAAAGACAGCCCTTGAATCCCATGTAGGGGAAACAGGTGCTGGCTTTGAAGGGACATGGGCAAAAGTCTAGGCTAGGCTTATGAGGGCATCCAGGCAAATAGTCTGGTATCATCTTATGAACCTATCCACCTAGTACTTTACATGTTACCTGTATGTATTGCAGACTGCCATCAAATGTTGTCTGAAATGAATCCCTGTGAGTCTGAATTGTGTAGGTACTGCAGTAATAGAGTATTCTCTTGTTCCTTCATTAGTTATTATCACATTTTATTAAACCTTGTCATTGTGTCTGGTCTGTATAAGCAGTAAGTCAGCTCTTACAGAGCTTGCATATGCACTTGGTGACACTGTATAGCTCACTCCAATAGCCTTGGTATTGGTCACAATTAAGATTCTGCTAATATGCCCATCACACAGTAGGATTTGTCACCCTTTGTTGAGGGCCTTACCGTAGCTGTTAAAGAGATAGATTGTGTAAATCAGAACTACCATAAGGTCTGGCCTGAAAGGCCCATAGTTGGCAAAACTGTGCCAGACTTTACCAGCAGTGTGTGTTTGTGTGTGTGTGTGTGTGTGTGTGTGTGTGTGTGTGTGTGTGTGTGTGTGTGTGTGTGTGTGTGTCAGCAAACATAATACTGCAGTGCATTAATTTACATATGTTGTCTTACCTTCACAAGTGAACATGGGGGTTGGTGTCTCTCCCCCTCAAAACTTGATGTCAGTGTCCTAGTAGATTCTCATAATGGTGGTGGTAATAGTGAGGCATAGGTGGGGTTATCGGGGGCTGAATCTGTGCCATTGGTTGGTATCCCACTTTCATCCACAATGTCCCTGCACACACTCAGTTGGCCTACACATACCCAGTCCCCAGCAGCCACATATAATGGACAATTGGAGGGTGATGGCATGGAACAGGTTAGTGTGGCCAATACAGCAAGTGTGAGTGCAGACACTGGTCATAGTTGGAGAGCAGGTGAGGTCACACAGGCAGATGGACAGGGGTGTTTGATGGAGAACTGCTGCCCAGCAAGCCCCTTTCACAAGTGTCACAGCAGGTGTCACCAGACACATGTTTCAGTCTGTCATGGAGGCACAGATGTGTACTGGCCTCAACACCAGACAGATGCTCAGGGTCATGAATCTAGCACTTCCTGCTATGTGTGATGACCTCCACGGCATTCATGATGCTGTACATCATTTTGCCAATGTCGTGGATAGACAGTGGGGTGAGACATTGTCACTGCTCAAGCCTGCAATGTCTGTGCTTGAGCATGTAGTGGGATTAGAGCATCAGCCAGGTGGATGTAGGTAAGTAACATGATCAGCTGAGAACCCACGTGGCTGTGCACATTCACGGTCCCATAGTGGCAGTACCAGCAGCACTACCAAAGGGAGGGTGCTATCCACACCACACCAGAGCAGGCCATAGGCACATGGTCCTGGCTAGTCCTGTCAGGGATGTGGATCCAGCAGACAGCAGGCAACATCTGGGAGTATTACCGCATATGTCCTTGGGGCTGGTGGTGCCAGTGAGACTGCTGGAAGAGCCAGTTCCCGCATCCCTTGCATGAGATGGTGAACCATACATCCTGCCATGTATGGTTCATGGCTGTCCAACATAGCCCTGTGCAGGGCATCCACATCACTTGATGGTGTGCAGACAAACACTCACACATCCCTATCACAGGCCAGTCACCACCAGGCATGCACAGCTCCTCTGCACAGCCCAATTGCAAATCACCCCTTCAGAGACACACACACACACACACACACACACACACACACACACACACACACACACACACACACACACACACACACACACACACATATACATGTTGTCAACCATATGGCCCAGCCTAGGCCTCTGGCAATCACACACTGCACCCTGTGCATGTGATGATACTTGTGCCACATCCCTGTCATCCATACCATCAATGCAGGGACATTTTCATATGGGTGTGATGCACAGGTTGAATATAGTACAGTGTAGTAATGCAATGCTGTGTAAGGTGCTGTCTGATGGCAATAGTTATGGGTACACATCGAGGTATATGTTCCTTTTTAGCCATGATGCATTATTGCTGTTAGTACTGCAGACTGACTGTAGTGTCACATACTGTATTCTGTTTGTGTTCCAGGTGTCTGTGTGTCTGCAGGCTGTGGGCCGGCTGACAGTAGCAATGATGAGTATGGTGGAGTGGAAACACAGTGACCTTTTCATAGCCAAGGTACAGCTGTATATGCACATGTTTACCAGGTGTATTTATATGCAACAGTGTGTGAGGGACAATTGTGGCAGACAGTGTGATCTTGTTTACATACCCTTGACACAGCCATCATACATGTCACCTGGGTGTTTTGTAGTACTGCAGGCTAACATATACAGAGGAGGCTACTTGAGTACTGGCACTAGGTCCCTCACAGTCTTAGCCATTACTTTAACTGCAACAGATTCACCTATCAGCATCTGTTGACACTGCCATTTCTGTCCCATGCACTCAACCTTCATGCAGTTGATGAGGGTATGCCTGGTACTGTGTATGACAGGTTTGGGGTATGTATTCCTGACACAGGTCAACCTGTGTTAGTCTAAACTGACAATCACCAACATGTTTGTCTGCTAACTCATATGCATGTCTGGCATCTCGTGCTGGTAGTGCACACAGAGTCACAGTCCTGTACATGCAGCAGCTGTGGAAGGGCTGAGCACAGCCCCTACCTGCAAAGTCTTATGAATGATAGCACTAGATTCATAACACAAATAGCACAGAGGCAATGTAGTGATGCAGTGTCTGCCACAACTATTCAAGTGGGTGACAATTACATGGGTTGTTAGGTTTGCCAACGGTTGGTTTAGAGGTCCTTAACATGGTAGAGCCATCTGTCTCACACACGTGCACACACACACACAGACACACACACACACACACACACACACACACACACACACACACACACACACACACACACACACACACACACGCACACACACGCACACACAGGCACACACACGCACACACATGCACACACACACCCTGCTGCATGGGGACATGCATTGAAACACACATTTGCATGGAGTTGACACGTCTCAGAATAGATGACCTACCCATCTATTTATGTGAAATACACAGTGATACAATCATTGCATACACCACAGTGGCTGAAACAAGGTTGGCAATGGGGCAGTTCACAGGGTGGAAGAGGCACACAAAATGCTATAGCGATCACATACAGACAGTAAAGACAGCCACAGGGGTTGTGCATACAGAAACACATACACAGTTGCCAATCAACATATTAATAACCCTACATATCCACTTGTATGTACTGTAGTGCAACGTACACATGATATGCTCCACATAGATTGTATGTCTGGGACATAACACACAACCTCTTACAGCAAGTAATCTTGTGAATGCCTTCATGGATGAAGGGATAACACACCAGAAATAGCAATTACTCTCATCTACTGCTCCTACAAACCTGGACAAGTGATAAGTTGACAGACTTTGTATCAGCATGATGAGTCAGTCAGGTATGATGTTTGATGCTGGCATGTATGTCACTATGGTAGCTGTGACATATATGGCAATGATATAACAGGAATGCTCAATGTTAGGGGACACAGACCACATATAGATGGAAAACATCTGATATTTCATGTATATTTGTACAGATGGCTGGTATGGGCTGTATAGTGTTACATGGTGAATGTGAGGCAGATTCCATTAACAGCCCCTTTAAAGTAATTTCATGGGCAGGGGGTCAACTGGCCTTGAAATGGTATAACCTATGCACACAACAGCCACAGGGGATATGCTTCACATACACTACTATAGTTGTCAGTATTGAGATTAGAACTCGTACCTATCTAATTATTTGTACTATAGTGTTACACAGTTATTGCACATGCCACAGTCCTTAGAGAGTTGATAAGTTTGTACATGTGCTTCTAAGGTGAATGACATTAGCAGGCCTTGTAAAATAGGGAAATGGCAAGTGTACTGGGTGGTACATGCCTCAAATGGTATAACCCACTCCCCCGGAGATATGATTCTCACTCAAACACACAGAGGATATGATTCTCTCACACACATGCACACAACACACACACACACACACACACACACACACACACACACACACACACACACACACACACACACACACACACACTATCACAATTGCCAGTATTGACTTTAGAACCCTTACCTATCTAGTTATGTGTACTACAGTGTTACACAGTTATCACATGTGCCACAGAGGTTATAAGATTTAACAGTGTCCCAAGGTATGTCTATGGTGAATTATATCAAGAGCTCTTGCAAAGTATGCCAATGGGAAATGCATTGGGTGGGAAGGGCATCAGAATACTTTACGCTATAAACATACAACCTTACAAACACATTCAGACACACACACACACTTATACATACATACATTTGCCACAACTTAGAGTAGACCCCCTGCCTATCTAGCTATTTGTGCTATACTGTAATTCAGTTAGCACATGCACTATGGAGCTTATAGGGCTGAGGTTTGTCCAAAGATACTTCTGAGGGGAATGACATCAGCAGGACTGCTAAAGTAGGGCACTGGGAAGTGTTATGGGTGAGAAAGTCCTCCAAATACTTCACCCTACAAACACACACACTTACAAACACACACACACACACACACACACACACATGTTCCAGGACTAGGATTAGAACCCCTACCTATCTAGTTAATTGTATTATAGTGTTACGCAGTTATCACACATGCTACAGAGCTTATAGGGCTGTCAAGTGTCATAAGGTGAATGATATCAGCAGAACTGTTAAAGTAGGGCACTGGGAAGTGTTGTGGATGGGAAAGTCCTCAAAATACTTCATCCTACATACTGCACACACTTATACACACATTTTCTGGAAATGGGAATAGACCCATGCCTATCTAGTTATGTGTACAATACTGTTGTATAGTTTTTGAACGTGCCATGGAGCTTATAGGAATGGGGCTGTCCAAAGGTACTTCTAAGGGGAATGACATCAGCAGGAATGCTAAAGTAGGGCACTGGTCAAGTGTACTGGGTAGGAATGGCCTAAAACTGTTTCACCTACAAACAAATAACCCCCCCCCACACACACACACACACACACACACACACACACACACACACACACACACACACACACACAGACACACTGCTGGTAAAGTCTGGCACAGTTTCGCAAACTATGGGCCCTTCAGTACAGACCGTACATTTTCCAGGGCTGAGATTAGAATGCCTACCTATCTAGTTATTTGTACTATAGTGTTACACAGCTATTGCACATGCTACAGAGCTTATAGGGCTGACAAGTGTCCAATGGTTCTTCTAAGGTGAATGACATCAGCAGATCTTGTAATGTAGGGCAATGGGAAGTGTACTGAGTGGGAACGACCTCTTAATACTTAAACCTACACACACACACATACACACACACACACACACACACACACACACACACACACACACACACACACACACACACACACAAAAAAAAAAATGCAGGTGATTTGATATTATAACCCCGACCTCAGTACTATTACACAATGGAGCTCACCTTCATGCTAGCACATGCAACTAGTTCCGACCAGTATGCCACTGTCCACAACAGGACGTCACTCTATGCCATTCAGGATATCCCTGTGTATGACTCACTCTGTGTGTGTGTGTGTCTCCCTGTGTCCTTTCTCTATCACTGTCTGTCTCTCTCTTCCCCACATCTATGTGTGTGTATGCTGGACATATTGTTATATGTTGCCCATACATATGTCTGTGTATCACATACAACAGATGCAAATATATCACATATGGCCACCTACAGCTAGTTGAGGCTCATCGTATCTGATGGGTGTGTGTATAGACAGTTAAGGTGTACATAGCTGTCTGTATGCAAAGACATATATGCACAATACAGTTATATAGTCCGATGTGAGTTCGAAAATGGGCTGTGATTCTCTAAGTGTAGGAACATGCCCAATATGACCTTCGATGGTAAGAGTGGGACTCCATTCCAGAGATAATTGTACTCTGGTCTGGGGTTTTTTGTACTACAGCCATATCTCTGAAAAGTAAACATGTAGTTGCTAGAGGTACAGGGCTTGTTTGAGCAGACATTTTCTGACATATCTGACATCTGACACTGGAATGTATTGTTTCATTACCTAGTGACAGACATCCTCAGATCATCACAGTGCTTTAACAGAGGAATACAAGATGCATGATGCACAGACCAATAATTCCAAAAAAACTTAGTCTTCCAGGGAGTAAATACCCTGTGCACCACACACAATCCAATATGCAATATGAAGATTGATTCTTAGCCAGGGTACATTCCATGCTGAGTGTGCAGAACCAAGTGAACAGCTGATAGTATCTTTATATGGTCTGAGGAAGCCCTAACAGGGTGAAAGCACTTACCACTGTTCTTGTTTTTGCATAAACTGATTTGCTGTGTATATTGTCATTTCATTTTAGTATTGGATGATCTTACAGATTTGCAGCCTTTGTTCACTCCTGCACCTTTTTTTTTTCTTTTTTATATGCACAGACCAATATTTTGAGCCCAACTGTAGACATTCTTGCCCAAAAAGGCAAGTTGAGAGGTGTGGCTACAACCAATTGACTGATCTTCTTCTTTCGGCTTTTCCCAGTTAGAGGTCGCCACAGCAGATCACCTGTCCGCTCATGATTGTCAGTGGAGTTTTACAGTGTCGAGTTGCTAGCCTGGTGCCTAACCTTCTAGGGAAGGCACATACATGCACGCCTAGGACCAATTTAAAGTATCCAATCCACCTACAGCATGTCTTTGGGATGAAACTGGAGCATGCTTCCACAGGGAGGACATGCAGATTCCACAAAGAAGGCACCCCAGCCAAGGATCGAACCAGAGAACCTCTTGCTGTGAGGCAGCAATGCTAACCGCTGCACCACCGTGGCCACCCAGCCGATTGACTGATGAAGCTGTGTAAACAGTCTAGCAATTTGGTGATATACTGGCTGGGGATCTCCTGTTTGTGTGGTATTCTTCTTACCTGAAAAGTCATATCCTGGTGTGGTCATACCTTTCAACTGTGCATTTTTTGGCAGATTGTCCAGGTGTTTGTCTAGAAGTTTCATTCAATCTACATAAACTTTTGTTTTTATGGCAAGTTAGTTGAAAATAATTAAAGACTGACATTACAAAATAATGATAAACATTGGTGTTTCAGACTTTATAACCTTCAAACAATTCCTGCTAATGCAAAACCCATTATTCTACGAACTTTCTCAGTTTGTAAGAGCAATATTTACAACACATCCCAAACACTGGGCCTTTGTCCCACTTTTATTTATGACCTTGTCCAGATGTCTTTCTATCAGAGGTTGAGCGGTATGGGTGTGGGTTCAGAGTGCATTCTACTGTTCAGAAATTTCCATTATATGTGTAGTATATTCCACATAGTACTATGACTTCCAGGTATGTCAGTGTCAGAATAGTACAGAGTAATGTGGTGAACCACTGACAAGCAATTGTGTATAGGTTGATAGGTTGATATGACGTTAGTAAGTTATTGGCCCTGAATCCCTCATAACCAATGCAGATGGCAGTGTAGCCCATGTTAAGGCATGTCAGCACACAGAACCCCTGTCCAATAGGGACACAGGTGGAATCACAGGACTGTATTTTGTACATCCCATGCACTTATACAGGGAGCACATCACTAGGGGTATTGAGGCACTTGACTTGATGTGGACAGAGAGTGTATTCCACAGATGCAGGAGTATGTGGGACACATATCTGTCACACCAACAAGCCATACTGATATCGCAGACCAGATTGATGCTACATCTGTGGGCCTTGACTTCCAGATGTGCAACATTACCATCAAGGCAGGGTCTGGATTGCTTTGTATGCCAGACAGCGGTCACCTCAGCAGAGTCTGTATGGAATGGGGTACAGGCAGAGTGCTGTTATCTTATCTGTGTAGGGCAGGTGTTTGGGGTAAGGCCTTAGTATTTGTAAGACCCTGGTGAGTGGTTTCTGTATAGTCTGTGGTGTGTAAGTTTGTAGAGTTCTCATGTGTTTTTGCCCCTGAGGTGTCCTTTGTTTGGGTTTTTGTTTTGTTACGGACCTCCACTTACATAGGTGTGTGCTGTGTATTTGCAGGTGATTTTTACTGACTCCATACACTGCATGGCACCTATGTTACTGCACAATTTGTTCTGGTCTGCATATTCTCCATTTATCTGGCCAGTGTTTCCCCTTCCACTTATGTCTATCTCTTTGTCATTCTGTAGTCCAGTTACAGGCTTTGCCCACAGTGGCTGCTGTTATGTATTTGTAATTCTGATGTGAGCGGTGTAAATGCCATAACATCACACACAAGGTTGTGGCCTTCACATCTCTGAGTGTACCTATTTAGCAGGTTGTCCATCATTGCATGACTACATCTGCGGTGGCCCTCAGACGGTTTGTGTTGCTATATGTTATTATGAGACTACATGTTGGCCTAGCTGTCAAACCATTCTAGACTGACATCTGGACAGGCCCATATATGACAGTCAGACTAAGGCCTACATATGGGGACAGGGCGTTAATACTGTTCTGCCAAACATAGACAGTTGGGAGACCAGTTTGGTATTTGCTTGCTTTCTCTTATGGGTATGAAATCTGCTTCTCCACTGTCTGACATTGATGTTTTGACATGACCCTTTCTTGTTTTGCACATAGTTGCCAGGCACATGCAATGATGAGTCAAGCAGAACAGATATACAAGGCATACTTGTGCTCCTTCTTTGACAAGCTGTAATTCCAGGGTTATGGCTGTTGGCCAGTGACATGTTGTCAGTGTCGACAGAGTAGGTTGGCAGCCTTTTATAACCTGGCAGTACACTGAACTTCAAGTACCTTCTGTCCTACTAGGCACCATACCTCCCGACTATTTAGAGACAGAAATCTGGACACATCCATAAGTAATTTAGGGACAAAGGCCTACATATAGGGACCATTGTTAACTATTGGCCTTACATACCTAGAAAGGTGATACAGTAACAGGTTTTGCATTAGCATGCATTTTCCTAAAGGGTATGAAGTCTGAAACTACAATATGTCATTATTTTCTGACTTTCGTCTTTTGTGATTTGCCAGTGATTTGTCAGAAAACCACATTTTCAAGATAAAGCAACCATAAATATTATGCAAACCTCTGGACATTCTGCAAAATATCTGTACAGTTGAGGGGTATGCTAGGCACTGTGTAGGTTACTCTGAGTTGTTTACTGTCCATATGTGTGGCCCCCTCTCCCTGACCTGTCCAGCTTTTCTGCAGTAACAGATATTGACATATGGACAGTGTGTACAACTCCTCCCATAGCTGTATTTGACATGCAGAATAGTTGGCACTGCAGTTCTTGGAACTTGGATTCTGTCAACCACAGTACTGTACCTAGGCCACTAAGACACAACAATCAGGAGTAAGTGCAGGCCACCTACTGAGAGTATTGACCACACATATACATAGCTCATTGACCCCTACCTATTGTAGACATGCAACAAGTTATGAAGTTGATTGTGACAGCCCTGGGAATGTGTGCTCTGCTGCTAATACCCTGCAAACATTACTGTTACTGCATTTCTATGGGAACATGGGTGTGTAGGGGGGCACACCTGTCAACTGTCCATATTTGCGCAGACTGTGCTGATATTCCCTTTAAATTTTGCGTCCATTTAGCATAGTATTGTGTCTGTCTTGGAGACTACAGGCATTTCAATAAAGACCACCGGTTAGATTGTAATGGCAGACATTTGGGTTTCAGACTTCTTACCCTTCAGAGCCTTACTGCAACTGCAAGACCTGCTGTGATATCACTGTGTAAGTCTTTATGGGCATATTTCATCATTGTCCCCATTAGTGGGCCTTTGCCAGACATTTCTTTATGGTTTTCTATGGCTGACTTGCTGGGTGAGGCTAAGGGGTGAGTATGGGACCCCCCACACTGACATCCATGCATGTGACCTATGACCCCCAGTTTGTTAGCCCCCCCGCACACACACACATATATGTTGCAATGAGATTTGTCACCTAGGGGACTACTGCATTCTCTGTGAAATCCAGCAATGGGCAGACATTTTCTGTTGTCTCACATAGCTGTCAGTTGTCTGCTGCTATCACAGTAGGCTACCCCATTCCCTTGTATGCATGCAGCAATACCATAGCTATGCTACTACAACATATTACTCCATTAATTTATTGTTAAGAACATTGACTTACCACGTGCCTGCAGCAGTTGCGATGATGGTGCTTGAGAGCTGGCTCTGTCTGATGCACGCAGTACACAGCCTATATATGGTAAGATGTGTGGCATCCATTTTACTGTGTGTGGTTCAGAGAGAGGTGTCAGTCCCTGGGTCCCTACAGTGTCAGTGTGTGTGCTATGCGTTGCCTTTTTGCCAAGGCCTGGGCATACTGGGCATGCCTCTGTCTGCCTACAGGAGCAGGCTCAGGGGGTTCCTCCTCTGAGTCCCCCTGTGCCTGTGGGGGCCTTGGCAATGGTGGGGGCTGTGTGGCCCTTTCATGTTATGTTCCTGCCACAGCTGTTTCTGCAGGAACATATTGTGTACCATGGCACATACTATGAACATGTATGCACATGTAGCTGGAGAGTACTGTAGGGCTCCACCAGATATGTCAAGGCAGCGGAACCATGACTTGAGCATCCCAAACACACACTCTATAATGTTCCTAGTTTGTGCGTGTGCCTCATTATGGCATTCTTCAGTGTGTGTGTGTGTGCGCATTTCTGATGGGTGTCATCATTCACGGCTCCAACGCATAGGCAGCATTCCCCAACAGATGGTCGTATGAGATGTTCCCCCTGGCAAATGCCTAGTACAGCTGTGAGGGATGCCAGATGTGGGAGTTGTGATAACTACCAGTGCTGCCAGCACACACATTCATGATAATGATCTGGGCATTGCACATGATCTGGCAGTTGATGGACTGATAGCCCTTGCGGTTGACATAGACTCTACCCTATTACATGGGTGGTGCCTTGATGTGGATGTGCGTGCAGTCTATGGCACTCAGTATCTTTGTGTAGTCTGCTACATGGTGGAAGAGACACATATTGCTTGTCATCTCCTCACGGGTGCTGAAGAAATATATGTGCTCACCAGCATGTATTTGCATGACATCCAGGAACTGGTGGAGTACCCTGGATGCAGATGCCTGTGAGACTCCTATGATGTCCCTATTAGGTCTTTGGAAGGTAACTGTAGCTAGTATTCTTAAGGGTGCACATACCTTAGTTTCAACTAGGATGGGTTCCCCTCTGTTGTCTCTGGATCTGAGGTGAGGCCGGCACAGCTCGCAGAGTTGCTGAAGTAAGTCCCTGTCCACCCTATAGCACTCTAGTATCTCCAGAACATATAGCTCCTGGTGAGTTACCCTGGGTCTAAAAATTCTTCTGCTCTTCCTCAGTCTGGGATGGATGTCAACATTAACCTCCTCACCACCCTCAGCCTCTAGCATATACTGATGTCTCAAAGCAACAGCAGCCCCTAACATTTTGTCAGTTAAAATTCCCCTGAGTGTGTACACCAATGGTGCACAGTTTGTGGGAAAAAACAGACTGAAAAGTGTTTGCATAGTTTATACTGGTGTTCTGCAGATACTGCCTGTGTGATTGACTGACTATGATACATTCTACCTGCCACCTATATTATTTTTACTTGAGTGCCTTTATTCTACTATTTTCATTTATTTTCTTCCCATTTATGCCCCTTCTAAGCCCCATGGCATGCCACACAAACCACTGCTCAAATATAAGCACTTCTACTAGTTCCTGCTTTTTTTTATTTCCATTGTGTTTAGGCCTCGCAACATGCCATGCAAGCTCCTGTAGCTATAGTATTCATTATTGAGCAGAAAGGAATCTCCCAGGGATGCGAGCACACTCAGTATTTCTTGAACTAGCTCAGGCACACCCCCTTGCTTAGTTGTGCTTAGCTGAGCACAAATAGAGGCAGCAGATCTCCAATGTGCTTACACCAAGCATGACACACATCCTTTTTATGTCAGCTGCTTTTCCTGCATACACTACAGCATTATAGCTCCTACGTGGTTAGGTGCAGGCAGACATGGTCTTCCATTTTGCTATTCAATAAATTTAGCTCATTTGCATACCCCACTGCCTTAGTCCCTTGTTACACAACTACACCAGAGCCTATATCCTTAGCTACCAGTGTTACCTGTAATTGTTTTGGTTCTGCATACTGCCCACTATAATGGCAAATTTCATATTTCACATAAAATTGTCTTTTTACATTTTTTTAATTTTCTGCACAATCTCATTTGTGTGCCACTGCACCATGCTCAAATGGCTGAAATTGGCCAAGAAAACTTTGATTTTTATAATTTTGGAACTATTTTCCATGCAGTCATAATACATGTTTTACTTTGAGCTGTTATCCCCCCATTTTGATTTTTGTAGAAATGTACATGGTTAGTAACTGAATACATTTCTGCAACAGACACTGGTCTGACATGGAAGCCTGCCTTTTTACTAAATTGCTAATTCACCTCATTTGCATGGTTTTCACCACCATCAGTGGTGTCTGTGTCAGAATAGTGCTGGCAGGCTCGTGCATGCCCCCAGCCTTGTTTACTGGATTGTTCAGCAGCCATATTCCAAGCAGTAGCTGCTACACTATTCTGACACAGTGATTTGGCTTTATTGAATCCCAGCCCATGTCTAAATAGGAGGAAATACAAGCAGTTTTACTGTAAGGTGCAGAGACAATGGGCCTGAATGAAGGATGTAAGCTATCCTTATGTTCTTTGGGTATACCAAACAGTATACCCAACTGCAGTTGCTCACCTAACAAAAATTCAAATAAGTCAACAGTAATATAACTTTGATGTAACATGTATAAAAGAGAAAGGTCTATTTCTTGACAGCTCCACTTTACTTAAACCTTCAACACTTTTTTATAGCTCTGTGTGTCTGATAGCAAAATATTTATAGTTTTATAATATTCTCTATTCTCCATAATAACCACTTCACTACCTTTATCTGCCCTCATAAATCTGCAATTAGTATAACTACTTAACTGTTTGAGTCCTTGAAACTTATATTTTGTTCAAGTTGTAAGTAGTTTTGTTGTTTGGTTTTCTAAGCAAATTGTATAAATCAGATTCACAAATAGATTAAAAAAATGAAGGTGTTTACTAAAGGGGTGATCACTATACTTGGCTTCTTGAAAGGCTGTACTACCTGAGAAATGTTAACATTATGAAAAAGATATTTTAAATTTAATTTCTTCAAAAATAATTTGAAATCAAAAATAGTATTTGTTACAGATGCTCTACCAGTGGGAACAAAAGTAAATCCTCTCGATAAAACTCCTAATTCTGAACTAGAAAAGACTTTATTGGTAAGTTTAAACACTGGCCATGAAGAGCTAATGTCCTTTTGCTTTGCCCCATTTCTTTCCCACCACATTCTGACTCCCTTGATCCAAGGGCAGACTGTTCATCCTCAATGACTGGGAGAAAAAGGGGGATTAATTCCAATAGAAGCAACAGAATTAGAAATGTTGGAGCCAATTTCTGGTGCAATGTTACTAGAAACTGATGAGAAATATGTCTCTCCATTCCTTAGTTTATTGATTAAGACTTATGGAGATAAGTCTACTTTCTTCTTGAAAACTGGGAAAATAATCAAGTCAGTCCAGTCTATTGCTTGTTTTAATTTTCCCAGTATTAATTTGGTTGGTTTGCTTTAGTGAATTTGTCTTATTCTTTCTGAGAAGAAATGCCTCTCCACGTTGGTAGGCAGAAATGCTCCTAAAAAGTTTTTTGTTTTTCTTCTCCATTATGGTTGCAACATGCCTATCAATCTTAACTGCTAAATTGCCATATAAATGTTGAAATAATCTAAACAAATGGATGTTTCATAATTTTACCATCTAAGGTCTTAATCTTTTCCTTATGTGCTATCATTTTATTGTAGTTCCAGTCCACTAACAATTTCAGAACTTCGAGACCAACTTTATTATACATGTTGCTGCTTTCAGTATAAACTCTGTTACCATACTCAATGCCATTTAGAAATGCGTGCACTCTTAAGCCAAGTGGTACAAAATTAAGTTTCCGACATCTATGTAGATAAAAATTCTCCAGTTCTAAAGATTTGTATTTTAGTATTTTCCTTTCTATGTCAAAAATACTCATTTCAAGTTAAGGAAATGCCTTTGGAACATACCTGGAGGAAGTTGTAGTTGAAATAGCATTAGTAAATGGATTAACATTATTCTCTCTTAAGAGTTAGCTGATGAAACAAGATGTAGAAAAAACATCATCCTCGATAATTGTTCCTTCGTCGGATGACGACTACTCATTGGATCTTTCTCCAGCACTCTGTTGGGCTCTGAAACTCCCATAAGTATGCCTAAGAACCGCGTGTGCTTTTTCATCCACTTCCTTCCAGCTTAGGGTGTAGTGTAAAGTCAAGGTTGACATCTTTTTCCCCTGCCATTAAAAAAATCTGACAATCGTACAATCCAAGAGTATCAGTCATAGGAAAGTCTCAAAAAAATAAACAACCACTGCAGACCTCTCAATAAGTGCCATACTCCAACCACAAAAAAAAAAAAAAAAAAAAAAAACACACAGAAATAAAAACAACTAAACATTGAAAACACACAGGCACTATCTCCAAGCAACAACTGCAGTACTAGGACCATGATACCATTAAAATTATTCACTGCAAATATTTAAGTGCATTTGTTCTTTTGCTATGAAGAACTTTATCAGAAATACAAATCTAAAACCAGTTCACTACATTTATACAATTCAAGTCATAATGTCATTCCTAAAAAAAAAAAAATCACAAACTTCAAAATTAATTAATTAATAAAAATTCACAGAAGAGGTAAACACCACATGAACATTGGCCAATTGAATGAAAGAACACATCTTACCAATTAAAAGAAAGGATAACACAAATGCTTTGGCAAGGGATGCTCAAAATTGCAAGGACTTTAAGAAATTTCAATTTTTGGTTATAGAAAAAAATAGACCAAATGCAAAGATCCCAATGACTTAGCGCTTTCACCATGAGAATGGCTTTATCAGAGTAACGTTGGTTAGTAGCAGTAAATACCACATCCCCTACCTGCTGACCAATCCACATTGAATGACATCATTGCAAAAAAAAAAAAAAACAGTTGACTATACATGAAATATATATATCTTGTATTTTGGTTCGATCATATTTTTATATTTCATGTATAATCAACTGTTTTTTTTTTAATTTTTGTGATGATGCCATTCAATATGGATTGGTCAGCAGGTAGGGGGATGGTGTATTTAAATGTTGTTTGTAGTAACCAATGTTACTCTGAGGAAGCCATTCTAATGGTCAAAGCTCTCAGTCATTGGGATCTTGTGTGTTTTGTGCTATTATTCAGTGAAACCACGTTTATGGTGGGACTTATTTATTTTTATTTTCTAGAACTGTAAGATGATAACTTCATTTTTTAAAGGCTTAAGCCATGCCCACTGGGAGTTAAAGGCACACTCAAAAGAGCTGTACTGGGGGGGCATGGCCAAGGATGAACACAGGATAGCAGCAGATTTCTTCAGCTCCACCAATTTCACTGCACTGACAGGAAATAATTACTTTAAAAATTAATTTTTGAAGTAATTTTCTTTCTAAATACGTTTGGTATATCTATTTCTTCAATAATATCTAAAAAAGAAAGAAAATTTTAATAATATTCCTGTCAGAAATCACCTTGGAAATTTCTGTGTCAGCTTTTCTGTTTGAAATGAGTTCCAGTAAGACAAATTCTCAAGATTCCAGCATCAAGAAAGAACTTCAGTCTCTGATATCTACAATCCAGCAACTTACTGCCAAGATGGATAAACTGGATACTAAAATAGATACCTTCATAGAAAAAACTACAAAACAAATAGACTTGTTACATATAGACTTGCAACAACAGAAGATTCAGATTACAGGCATAGAAGAGACTGTAAATGACATGGAAAATAGAATCCAAGAAGAGGAAATCAACATTGAGTTTTTGCTGAAACAAAATACACATCTACAAACAAAGCTTGATGACCTGGAAAATAGATCTAGGCGCAATAACATTAGGATTTTTGGACTGCCAGAAAATATTGAAGGTAACAATATTTCTTCTTTTTTAAATACATGGCTCCCTAAAACTTTAGACTTGCCAGAAGCTTTTTCTTTTGGTATCGAAAGAGCCCATAGATCTATAGCTAATACTAACTCTAACAAAAAGTATCCTAGATCAGTTATAGTTAGATTTCTATCATCTTTTGATAAAGAGATGATACTTAAATCTGCTTGGGCTAAAGCACCTGTTAAAATTAATGAGGCAACTGTGCGTTTTAACAATGACTATTCTTCCTTGGTAATAACTTAAAGGAAAGTTTTTCTGCCATTAATAAGGGAGCTTAAGAAAGCACAGTTTAAAACCTACCTTCTGTTTCCTGCCAAGCTAAAAATCTTCCTTCCTGATGGCCCTAAAATTTTTGAAGACTTAGACTCTGCATTGCTTTTTATCAAAAAAAATAAGATTTTGGATAAAATAGAGGAAATGGAATGGGATAGTCCTTCATTAAAGAGGTTGGCAACAGAAGCTTCATGGAAGACTTCAGAGAAGAAAAAGAGACTAAAAACAAATGACTTGTTCTATGTTTTTTCTTTTTTTTTTCTTTCTTTTTTTTTTCTTCACTATTAATCTTTTTAAATACAGTTACTGCATTTTCAGAAAGCCACAAATATTCTGAAAAATATTTATTCAAAGTTATTTTCTGTGTACAAAGAACTGTTTTTGTTTCATAATCAGTCAAAATATCTGAGGAACTAATAACAAGTTATCATTCAATATGTTTCTCTTTCTGACAAAGAGAACCAAGGTTAGTAACTTGATATATTTTTTTCTTCTTTTCTTTTATTTTAAATAATGACATTCTTTTTAGATTATGCATTGAGTAAGGGGTGGGGGAGGGCAGGGAGAGAAGTGAAATGAACATACGATAAATGGAATAATAACTTATTTATTCCTTGTAAAAAAGTATATATGCTGTTTAAATGCTATTGCTAATTATACTTCCTTGATTTTATTGCTTATACTTGTCTACAAATAATCTGTCATGTTTTAATTAATAATAATTAGAACTAATTAGTAGTAAATAATATGTTTCATATCCATCTTTATTAATATAAACAGCAAGTAATATTCCACTGTAGATACTTTTTATAGCTTCCTTTTTCATTTTTTTATCTTTTTTCTTACTCTCTTTTATTTTCTACTCTCTTTTTTTTTATGCTCTCTCTCTCTCTCTCTCTATTCCCTTTCATATTAGTACATTCACATGCTTTTGATCATACTGATACAGTAAATAATAAGATTTGTATAAAAATTGAATAGGGGCATAAATAATTAGTTCTATTACATATTAATAACTGTGGGCTTAGTTTCACTTTCATAGAGGCTGTAATAACATGTAAAATACTTTGCGAAGGTTTTGCTCTGTTTAGCTTCATTTATATTGCTAAATGAATGTCAGTCACTTGTTTTTATCAAAATTCCCACCAAAATGTTAAGGGAGACAATTTGGGATGTTGGTTACCTCGTAAATAGTGTCCTCGAGTTGTTTTAAAAGCTTCAACACTCAGAATTCACGCAGAGAAGCTGAATACAGTCAATTTGAACTTTGACCCCTGAATTCACACTGACACATCGCAGATTCAAGAAGAACACTCTACCAGGAAGTAGAACTGCTGCAAATGCGACTCTGCGATGGAAAATGAACTCTATAACATTTAAATGTGAGTTATTTTTTATAACTACTTATTTATTCATGTTATAATTTATAAAATATGAAAGTTATAATGATTTTAAATGATTCAGTATCCCATAGTAAGCAAATGTGATATTTTAGAAGGCATAGAAAGTGAAACATTTATACGTATGTTTTTGAAAGTTTACTTGACTGCAACATATTAATGTATGTAAAAACCTATGATTTAAACATATACATTGCTATAATTCATTTGATTTATCTGACTGACAAGTATAAATATCTTTATGACTCTGTTTTAGAAGAAGATGTCATGTGACATATTTTAAAGCAGCAGTTCAGATATATAAAATACAGATGGCTTTCTACACAATAATGCAAGTATATCTGAGAATTTACATAGCTATACAGTATGATTTATAACCATTTCTATAGATATAATATTTTATTTTACTGGCAATAATAAGTATGAGAAAAAAGCTTTGATGCAAGTAATTTAAAGTCTTTTGGAAGCTGTCAACTGCATTTCTATGACAGAAAATAGGTACTTCTTAACATATGTAATGTCTGAACCATAATAGCCTAAGTTATTGATTTTAAATGAACATCAGAACTTATTTTTACAAACTTTGAATAAATTAATATGTAGATATGCCCTCTTTTTTTTTTCTCTCTCTCTCCCTCTCTCACTTCTTTTATTTCTCTCTCTCTTCTTGGTTCCTAATATCAAGTTTATTTGAATGCTATTTGATTATAAATGTATTATATTAAATAGATGTACATAGCAGTATGAATTGTTTTTAAAAGTTTCTATTTGTTTATATGATGCTGATTTATCAAATGTATAGCTTTGTCTTACCAGATAATCTAATTGAAAGTTGTTAACTTAAGTTAATTATAACTAGTATTAAATTGATAAGGTGGCAGCTGAGGTACTGCTGCTTAGGGTAGGGGGTTAACTTGAGTAGTATGTGCTACTCTAAGATTGAGTTTTTAACTCCAGGCTGGGTGCAAGGTTTAATCCTTACATTATCTTCTTTTGTTCACTGTTGTGTGTATATAGTTCTGACATCCACAATACATTTTGTAAGCTCATTGTCACTACAAACAAAATTGAATTTTATACAAAATCCCATAAGAGATTCAATAAATACAGCTATATTTAAAGGTACACTTAAAGGATGAGGAATAACATTATTTATTTTGTTAATTGTTATTTTGATTATGTTTTATATGTTTTAAAAATGCCAAATGACTTCTCTAAAAGGAATTAATGGACTGAATAACCCGTGTAAAAGGGCAAGCTTAATAAGATACATTAATTTACATAAGGCCAATTTAGTATTCCTTCAAGAAACACATCTCCTGAAAAAAGATATTGATAAGTTAGCCAGAAATAAATATACAGTATTGGTTAGTTCTGAGCACACTCAGAAAAAAAGAGGAGTGGCTATTTTATGGAATAAAAGTATGCCCATTCCTAAAACTATTAAGACTTATCGAGATGATAAAGGAATGTTTTGTATGATTACAATACAAATTAAAGGAAAGACTTATACATTAATCAATGTATATTGGATACCAGGAATTGGTATTAATACAGTGAAATACCATCTTGATAAGATCATATCATTTTCTATAGGAGATATTATTTTGGCAGGTGACTTTAATTGTATCCTACATGAAAATGATACTACTACTATAGGAAAAAGGAAAATTACATCTAATGCAAAACATTTAAAGGATTTTGTTAATTCTTATCATTTAAATGATATTAATAATCAGATAGATTCAAAATCATTACCATACACCTTTTTTTCTAACAGAAATAAAACTTATTCAAAAATAGATAGAGTCTTTATTTCTAACCAGATGGTAACAGAATTAATTAACTCTAAAATCATTTCATGTCCTATATCTGATCATAATTCAATTGTTTTTGAGTTCATGATAAAAAATACTTACAATGTTCAGATCAAAAGGATACCAGCATACTTAACTCAAATAAAAAACTATAAAGAATATATACTTTCAGAAGTTCAACATTTTTTAGACATAAATAATACTCCTGAAGTTTCCATTGTTTATGTTTGGGATGCTTTAAAATCATATCTATATGGACAAAGTATCAGATGGTATAATAATAAAAGGAAATCTTGGGATAAGGAATTGTTAGATATTCAAAGTAAATTAGACTCTTATAAACATAATAATAAAGAAAATATTATGGACAAGAAAGTCATTGAAGAAATAAACAAACTAAATGAGAAATACAAAGAAATTTTAACCCATAAAGTTAAAATAACTTTAGAGAAATACAAGTTTTTGTCTTACTCAATAAGCCCCAAATACTTACATAGACTTAAAAACAAAACAAAAAGGTTGAATAAGCAAAATCATATCAAAGAAATTTTCTCTTTAAGGAAAAAGAAGTCTACCAGAAATATTAGATGAATTTAGAAATCACTTTCACAAAATTAATCATAATAACATTAACATCGAACCTAAAGATAAAATAAAGGAATTTATAACTACGAACATGAATAAAAAACTTAATAAACAACAGATTAAACTATTGGATAAAAGTACTTCATATACAGAGGTTGTTACACAAATAAACAAGCTTAAATCAAACAAAGCACCAGGTAATGATGGTATTATACCAGAGATATATAAAATTCTTTCTAAAAGTACATACTCATGAATACATAAGGTTTTTATTTTGGCCCAAAATGAGCTAATAACCCCTCCATCTTGGCAATACACATTTATTTCGCCAATTTTAAAACCCAATAAAGACCCAACTAGATGTACTTCATATCGACCCATTTCATTACTCAATGTTGATTATAAAATGTTTATGAGTATTTTTGCTGATAGAGTGAAGACAATCATCCCAGGCATTATAGATATAGATCAGACAGGCTTCATTGTAAATAGAAACACTTTTGATAATATTAGGAGGACTCTAACATTAATTGATTTTGCAAATAGGAGAAAGAAAGATTTAACACTTTTTAGTCTTGATATAAGTTCAGCATTTGATTCAGTAAGTTGGGACTACTTGTTTTTTTGTTTGTTTACCTTACTGAAGTGCACAAACTTCTCAGATGCATTTGTAAATCTAATTGAGCATCTATACAAAGGAGCATTGGCTTACATGAAGATAGGAACATATGTCTCACAAAAAATACCCATTTTTAAAGGTACAAAACAGGGGTGTCCACTCTTTCCATTGTTATTCACTTTAATAATGGAGCCTTAGGCTAATCTGATCAGAAATAGTACTGATATAGAGGGATTTGAAATAGATGAAAATACAACATCTAAAATTCAACTTTTTGCAGATGATGTTCTAATTACATCAGCAGGATCTAATTCTTCTATGCAGTTTCTATTTGATAAAATGATGAATTTTAAAAGTATTTCTGGTTTAATATTCAATGAAGAAAAAACTAAAATACTACCTATATATACACCAAAAAATTTTCTCATTAGTGATTTTAGTAAATATGTACCCAATTCAGGTAAGATAACTTATCTAGGTATAATATTAACTAAAGATATTAAATCTATTATACATAATAATTATAATACCTGTCTTCTTAATATACAAAATCTTTTCAATACCTGGAATAATATGTTTTTTACTATGGAAGAGAGACTTACAATTATTAAAATGATAATATTCCCCAAGATATTATACTTAATACAATCAATAATACTCCCACCTACAAAAATAATTATCAAGAAATTGAATACGCTAATGTTAAATTTCCTATGGACACCTAATAGACCTAGGATTGCATTAAAGAAACATACTAATAGCTGGTCTCAAGGGGGTATTTCTTTTCCAGACTTTAACTTATATACTATCTCTTCCATTATAAAAGTTATTACTTTGTTAATAGATCAGTCATATGTTGCAAAATGGAAAGATTACTGGGAACTAATTAGTATTCACTTCATGAAAATCTCCTTAACACATAAAAATATGATTGTAAATAACTCCATGTTATGGTTACTAAAAGAATTTTGTACTTCACCTATTACACCAAAATATACAGTTAGTTATCCATTAAACATTATTATTAGTTATCGTAATTTTATATTCATGCATCCTAAATATAAGGAATGGAATTTTATTATATTCCCTATAATGTATACACGAGGTATGCTTTTGTCATCTACTTCTGAAAGAACTCATTTAGCTACAGATAATGATCTAAAGTACTGGTATCAGTTGCTATCTGATAATAAAGTTAAAAATCTAGACCTCTTAAAACAAGAATTTGATCTGAGAGAAACTTGTTGGTTAGAAGTTCAGACCTTTAGACAACATCTCATTAATAAAATTGATTTAATGTCTATAACAGTTAAAGAATCTATTCCAACACTGATTGATTACTTGATATTAAATTTACAACATAAAGTTTCTGATATAGGTAAGCTTTCATACATACATAAAATTATCAGAGAAGAAACTTTTTACAGTGTAGATACCTACTGGAATTATTTCACTTCCATTAATGGTGACCCACCAAATCAACAAGATAAACAATATATATTGGAATCTGCCTATAAAACTACTTCTTCCATCGTCTGGAGACTTTTTACATGGAAATTTTTACATAGATCCTTTTATACACCTTTGATGATGAATAAAATAAATAATAAAGATAATCTATGTAAAAGATGTAATGTAGAAATTAATGCTGACTGGGCTCATATGTTTTATGACTGTATAAAATTGAAAGAATATTGGAAGTCAATCAATGATTTTTTGCAGGCTCTTTTTACAGATAATTTCATTATTTCTAAATCTCTTATATTATTCAACACTCCTGTACCTCAAAGTGTTAAAAAGGTTAAGCTTCCCTTGTTATGGTCTATTCTAGCAGCGGCTAGAAAAATAATAACCAGAAATTGGATTTCAGATACACCTCCTTCGTTCAATGAATTTAAAAATGTTATGACTATAGTGTGCCATATGGAATTGATGACAATAAAATCAAGAACTACTAGAAAAACATCTTATTATATTATATGGGATACTTTACAAAACTTGTTAAAAAAATCTTAACTTCAATAGCATGATATTTTAGTTTAATTAATTGATTCGATTGTAGTGGATGTCTTTGTAAATACTTTGGTTATTTTATTGATTGTTATAATCATATCTATTTTAATTACTTGTATAAAATTGTTATGATATTTCTCTTGTATGTTAAAAACAATAAACTTGTTTTTAAAAAAAAAGAGCTGTACTGGAGGGAATGAGTTAAAATATGTGTATGTGAACTGCAACTAACTATTACATCTGTTTGATTAATTTAAATTTGAGTATTTCTATAAGTGAAATGTATTTTATTAATTAATTAATTAATTCATTCATTCATTCATTCATTCATTCATTCATTCATTTTGAAGTTTGTGATTTTTTTTTTTTTTAGGAATGACATCATGACTTGAATTGTATAAAAGTATTGAACTAGTTTTAGATTTGTTTTTCTGATGAAGTTCTTCATAGTAAAAGAGCAAAAGTGCTTAAATATTTGCAGTAAGATTACAAAGGCTCTTTAAAAACCTTTGCCCAGAATCAGGGGTGTAGCCAGGATTTTAAGATTTGTACTCAGAGCTCGCAGTCTGCTGCCCCCTCAAACCACATCCACATCAACATATTGATCTCTGCCCACACCCCTTACCAATCGCTCTTCAAGCCACATCCCCTTCACAGTGCTGCTCTCTCTCCCATCCCTGAAAAATACATGCCAGGATGCTAATCATTTATATGATGAAACAATAAAACAAACATGGATATTTCAGTTCAAATGTGGAAAAGCATGTAAAGTAGCTTACCACGTTTACATTATAGCTAACTTTACCACAGTGTAACTGAATCCAAATGACCACTCATGAGTGCAATCCATTTTAGTGGATACTGAGGGAAGCAAACCCTCGACCCAAAGAAACTGCTTCTTGCTCCTTCCTGTCAGTCATTGCTAGTTGGCTTGCATTTGCGTAGGAATCTGTCAAGCTAATTGCTCTTCTTTTCTTTCCGGATTGTTCCAACTAGATTAAAGGGTCGAGGTGCAGTAAAACTTCAGATATCCTCAAAGTTCCAAAAGAACAACAAAAAGAAATATATCATAAAAAAGCTAATGGGAAATAGACTCATTTTTTCTTGATTTTGGAGAGCAGTAAGCACCCCTTTATGCCATTATATGTACCAACTCTATGTGCGCACCAATGTGAAGAAAGGAGAAATCTCCCCAAAGAAATCAATCATTGCTGGACCACAATTAGAAATTGCACTGGGAATGATTTCCTATAGGAAAGGCATTTATCTTTTTTTTTTTCTGAAGGCTATCAATGCTCCAGCCATTTCACTTTGACCAAGTATAGGGAAGCCAAATCTAAACATTATGCAGTCAGTGATACACTTATAAACAATAATAATGTTAATGATTGTGTTGCAGGCACAGTTATGGTTGTATAATATTATAAACAGCTGATATCTCACAGAAGTTTAGGATATGATGAAGTATGAGCAGGGGATGAGACTACATCTGAACTGAAGGTGCTAAGTCAGAGATGGAATATGAAAAGGAAGACAAAATTACAATGCCTTGAAATTAATTTAGCAGATTTTTTTTTTTTTCGCAAGAAGCACACATATACACAAATGAACTCATTCATATACTCCAGTACTTAATTATTTGTAAGTTTGCTGACAGAGAGATTGTTATATAGTAGATATTACAAGTGTGGTTAGAATCCTGCACTGTTACCTGTCAGCATGTCAGATTGCAGAGGGAAAGAAAACTCAGAAAATTAAAACAATGTAGTGCTTCTCCAGTAGAGGAATTATCCCTGTAGTCTAAAAACAATCCTATGCTATCCCCTTACATAAACATGGCAAATCACATCAATTGGCAAACTACAGACTTACAGCCATCTTGTCCTATCTAAAATACTAAAAAATATGATCACATACATCTGATCAACCACCTAGCAAAGAACAAGTCACTTTTCACAGCACGTCATAATTTTAGGCTAGGCCACAACACAGAAATAGCATTTGCTTACTTTCATAAAGTATGTTTGTTACAGAAAAAAAAAACAAAGTAAAATGTTAGCATTCCTATTTTTAGACTTGTCCAAAGCATTTGACAGTGTTTTATACCCCCTGCTTTTTCTTACATTTAAGGAACTATGCCTAACAGTACAATCAATTGATTTACAAGTTACCTCAGTGTGTATGCCGAGCCGAGGAGCTGTCAACATCATAATAAACAACATTAGAACCTTTAGCCTTTAATATATTTATAATTAAAATGCATACAGCCTCTCACTCAGCAAAACTACTCCGATCTGCAAATGACAACAGTAATATGAGCTGCTACTTCACCTAAACAGCACCAAAATGACCCAAAGACTTCCATTTCAAAAACTAAAACTGGATGGAACATTTTAAACTAGTCCTATGTCCAAATACAACTAAAATATGGTATTTTCACCTCCTACCTTACAAATAAACTACAGAAATCTTCCCAAATTGTTTGGCGCTATGCCGCGTACTCACAATTATGCAAATTTTATTAATCGCGTAACTTGCCTGATAACGATCACTTACTCTCCAGATAGCATCCCATTCATCCTTGCACCATTGATGACACACCCCAGGACATGCTGGCACTAAATGATGATGTGAATTAAACTGAAAGATACATCGGAATTAAAGGGGCCATTCATTCAGAAATTCATGGAACCCCCTTATTTTCATACCTAAAACAGAACTTCCTGCAATTTTGCACTAGTCGAGCGATATTTTTTTTTCTTTTCAGTTTAGGATGGGTTTCTCCCTGGGTCCTAGTGCCTGTTTGCTACCCCTCCATTAGAAAAATTGTACTGAAGTGCATACAGTCAGTACGCTTCCCGACGTCCTTGCCCAGAATAAAGATTAGGCTGATAACTCTATAGATGTCTGTAGTGATTCCTCCTTTTGAGACTGGAATAACATTGGCTTTATTCCATAATTCAGTACAAATCCAGTACTGATAAATTCTTGAAAAAAGTATTTTAAATGGGCCAGATGTGATGTAATGTTGAACAGAAAGAAAACATTTAAACCGGGTCTATATTATAACATCAAATTTTATAAAGTTTGAATGTTATAATATCGAACCAGTTTTGTCGAACTCTGAAAACAGAGAAGGTGCAGGACACCGAATTCTTTCCCAGGGAGAGAATTCTGTGGGCCGTTGCTGTGGCTTCGCTGTTTTCAGTGTTCGATATATTGGAGCTTTATGGGTCGGGTTCAGGTAAGTGTGCGATTGTGTGTAGGTTAGGAGGCGGGTTATGTTAGTGAGGGTTAGGGAGCAGGTCAGGTAAGTGTGTGGTTGTGTGTAGGCTAGGGTTAGGGGGTGAGTTAGGTGAGTTAGGGTTAGGGCGCGGGTGAGGTGAGTGTGCGATAGTGAGAGACCTTAGGGTTAGGGTCAGGTTAAGGTAAGTAGATAGCTAGTAGTGTATGTAAAGTTTAGTTTAGGTGTAGGATTTTAAGTGTATGTGTGTGGATTGCTGTTCTTTGTGTGTGTTTGTGTTGTGTGTATGTTTCTCAGAATAGTGATTTTTTTCCCTGGGAAAAAAATCGCTATTCTGACTGTTTGATGTTTGCGGATTTCAATGTTTAGGGTTCTATATTATAAAATTTGATATTTGTAGATTTCAATGTTATAATATAGACCCATTTAAACCCTCTGGACAAGCATTAGATTTAGCTTTGACTGAATTTAATGTTTCCCCTTAAAGCTTCTCTAGATATAAATAGGCAACTATCAGAGTCAATGATAACTGAACCGTAGTCTATGTAACTATTTTTTTTGCCTGGACAGTGAGATTTTATACAAATAAAACAACAGAAAGAATTTGGGAATCAGTTATGTCAGACTTATCTATGGTGATACTGTTTCTAGACTGATTATTCTTTCTGTAACCCTGCAATATGCTTATATAAGGCTCTGTTGTTAAGAGATATAGAGATTGCTAATCTTGACTCAAAACAAATTCTAATTATTTGATTAAACTTCTCAAAGCTGCCCTAGAATTCCGATATTTCTTTTTATTAAGCTGGTTGTGCTAACCTTAACTGCTTCTTTCTTCTCCTTATCTTATTGAATTTCCTAGTTCGCTATGAAGAGTTTATCTTACCTGGTTTGCATGGATGACATGTTGGAACATGGACATGTAATAATTCTGTTCCCCAAAACTCCAAACTCTATTGATCAGGTCATCACAAGTACTACATTCTCACTGAAAACTATGAAAGCTACCATTTTTAGTTCAAATCCATTTATGTCTACATTAACCTCCTGCAGAAATAAAGGTTAAAATATGTTGCATAACAATTACGATTGATTTAACATCACTAGCAGTAATAATTTCACAGTTTAGGCTGAGATTGTGCATGCAGGTGGCCACTGTAGTGTAAGGCCACTTAAAACAGAAGAAGGCTAGCCAGTGGTTCAGTGACTTGATGCATGTGCGAGGAAATCCCTCCAAGACCATTGCATGTTGTTTTCATGTTGCCCTCTTCTCACAGATCCCTTAATACTGTGAAGATTATGGATGAGTTTAGTAGGAAGTGATCCCTAACTATGGGTGTGAAGGTGCATGTTATCTACTTCAATGTTTCAGTGAAAAATGAGAGAATCAAAAAAAAGCTGCAAATGTTTCATAAATAAAGACACTAAGACACAATTCTACTTTAAAATTAAATATATGTACAATCCTATTTGCACAGCAACTTTTAATCTCCAAGTACTTTAATATGTAATGCAGTGAAGTGACTGAATCTGTGGTGTCATCCAGTGTTGCAGACACACACAAACACAACACACACACACACACACACACACACACACACACACACACACACACACACACACACACTGGAAATGTTATAAATCTGTCATATGGGTGTCAGTTGATGTATAATCTCCTAATCTCGTTTTTTTGAATAATGATTTTTTTTTGTTTCTACATGATACTGAAAAAGACACTAATAAAGCATCCTATTTGAAGGAAGACATGTCTGTTTAGTACATGACCACTTTACACCAGAGATACACCAGAGATCAGATTTCATGTACAAATTCACTGCTCATCTGAAAAGAGAACCCACAACTTCCATTTTAAGAGGCATATTCCTGTACTAACCCCTCATGAGTTCTCTAATACATCCAGTATACCCAAAACATATCCAGCATATCCAGCTTATCCCCCGGTATTTAATCCTTTGTTCCTACTGACCTGTCTTAACCTTACATCTTGACACAAGTCATACCTACAAATAGTACTAGCTATGCTCAAAGCCTAAGTCTTGTTGTCAAGATGTAACAAAATTGTATGTTTTTATGTATACTACATTTTGTTTACTTTATACTTTAATGATTTTTGTAATGTGTGACTGAAAATTTACTGTCACTCATGGAGCATTTCCCCCCAGGCCTCTACTGAAAAAGGACTTGAGTCCAGTCGGACTTTCCTGGTAAACAAATGTTAAATAAATAAATAAATAAAATAAATATCTACTACTATTTGCACTACAACTCTTACATCTAAAAAAATAAATTAATAATAAAAAGCCAACTTTGTAACCAAGAATGCAGTCATCTGCATTTCATAATAAGTGGAAAGAAGGCAGGGACGTTTCCTTTAAAAATAAACATCTGAGGCAGTACAGTTGTCTTTAAGCCCTCTGCAAATTAATTTTTAATATGGCAGGACTTCATGACTATACACACTTGCAAACAATGTGGGTGAGCACGCGCGCGTGTGTGTGTGTGTGTGTGTGTGTGTGTGTGTGTGTGTGTGTGTGTGTGTGTGTGTGTGTGTGTGTGTATGTGTGTGTGCGTGTGGGTGCATATGTGCATATGCTTGAGCTAGTGACATGGATAAAGCATTATGCTCTATGTCTATAAATCATCTTACTTCTATTCACTTCATGCCAGGTAGAAATAAACAAGCTGTTGTTCTGATAAAAAGGAACATCCTTTAATATAAGTGGTGTGCTCTAAATAACAACAAAGAGACTAAAACTAAGCAATGTTACAGAGATCCCTGCTGCTTACATGATTTAGTAATACCATTAAATGCATTTCTTACCTGACATCCTACTCCAACATTGTGAACAAATTATATGCATACAGCAGGAGGGAGTCAGAGGTCTAGTACTGATCAATTACACAACATCTTCCTACTGAGCAGAATACCAATGTTTCCTTTTTGATGCATCTTGTGTTAATCAATTGAGCATTTCTTCACTTGCAGTTACAGAAGGGAATCTTCACGTTTTAAGGTTAAGTGCAAAATCAGATATGATGAAAGGACTCCTTTTCATGACTTTGTACTGTTTACCACTAATTAAACTCATTCATGGCATTACTTTAAACACCTTTTCCTCAAGGAGTGTCTGTTAAGAGTTGTTTGTGGCATCATTGACTGATATCGAATTTCTCCCTTAATGGATGCTCTGCAGTGTTGCATTCAAATGACAGACTGTTTTAAAACATGGAAATATAGTGTCTCATCTAGTTAATGATTACTCAAGGTACTTTTTTTGTGTGCTAAGTCATTCTTTTATAATAATGTAACAATAGCGAAACTGTCAAGAAAACCATAATGCTTAGCACACCAGAAATTATGCAGAATATGTGGTATACATTTTTGCCAACACTTAAGTAACTGTAAAATATCTGCAATCACTTCCATAAAAAATGAGCTGTTACAAATCCTCAAACATGGGAAAAATTGTAATGAGAAAAATTAAGACATAATGTATTGCTCCTTAGGGGTAAAGCCAGGATTTTTAAATATTTTATAGTAACTTGCAAATTTTAGTCTGTGCTTTACTCACACAACCAACATCTGAGAACAGGCATGCTTGTAGATGAAATACTATTTCAGTACTAACAACAACAAACTAAAATACTAAAAATAATAATAGTTTAAATACTTGCACAAATGATTGCACTAATTAAATTATTTTTCTCACAAAGTACACTATGCATGCCAATTTACATGGCCACACTCTTGCTCTATAGCAAGCTGTGGAGTTTTGAAGAATGACAATATCGCTATTTTCGACAATGTTACTACTATCGACTGTATATTGTCTACAGAGTGGCACATTATCCTTACATTGACAGCATCAAATTCACGTAGTCAAAGAAGAAGCAAATAATAAAATAGTGTCTTGGACAAATAAGTGGTGGAGGCATTTACAGCTCCTGTTTCCAATATGTATTCTGGACATGTCTGAGCAGAACTGCAACTAGGCCATCTTAAGTAATTCCTCAAACTGGTGCCTCCAACTTGAATACATCCCTTAACAGCTTGTCACTGTGGCAATTGATTTCTTTTTCCCATCTTGTTATGGATCTAGATTTCAGGCTATTCATCAGTTTTTATCATCAAAGTATGCTATGGCAAATGATGAGCAAATGAACTCTAATGGGAATGTGGAGAAGAATATGCCCTCCAAAATATGAGTTTTGCAAAATGGCTGTAATTATAAGAAATCAACTAATTTATAAATATAATTATGTGCACCACTATTCTTTTCTCTGGAATCTCATTCTGAAAAAAAAAATGTTTATTATTCACTTGCTGTTTGTTGTCAATTTTAATGCTGTTCTTCCGGTGGCATATGTTTGTTCCCCAACTATTCTTTTGTGTGTGCAACAGAAAGTAAGAATAAAAAATAAAACTGCCCATGCTTGGAATTTCAAAAAGCAGATGTAACCCGTATCTTTTGGAGCTGCAAATGTGTGTGCAAACTTTAGAATTCTCTAAAAATCCAACTACAAAATATGGGATATGAAAAAACAACATTGACATGGGAATTTACATTACTTCACATTGCCTCCACAAATATAGCAGCAAAGCAAATGAACATGCTTATAACACTATTTTTAGTTTCTAGTGAAACTATACATGGCATCCATTGACAATTATATGGGGAGAATTCAAAAAGATGACTATTAAACATCTGTTAGCACATAAATTGATAATAGACAAGGAAAAAAAAGAAACCAGGAACTTGGAACTCTGGGAAAAGGTATTTAATATAGTTTTAGCCTAGGTAAAACTACCACGCCTCACTGACACTCCAATATTGCTATATCTAGATGTATAACTGCCCTTATCATAGATCATATTGATGTAATGTAACAATCGTCTATGTTTGCAAAACAGTGTTAGAAACTTCTCTGTGTGGAAGATTTTCAGTCCATATATCTCTAGTTAATCACCGTATATTAATCAGATCAGACAAAGTAGTAGAAGTAGCGAACTTAAACTCGTCTTAAGTAAAAAAAAATAATAGAAAATATATAATTGTGCAAAATTACTAAGAATTCAAAAATAATCCATGCAAGGCAGGCAGTCTGTTTCCAGTTGAAAATCCTTTATTAAGTACACAGACAAGTGATCCAAGTAAAACAAAAATAGAGTAATTGTTTCTTCACAAGCTTTCTAAATATATATATACTTTTTATCAGGCAAAGGAATGGTTTATTGTGCTGTAAAACAAAGTGTTATTGGAGCATATGTTAAATTCACATCCCTTCCCCCATCAGTGTGACATTTGAGATGGTCCTGCCCTACTTAGTAGCTGTCATAATAATATAACCCTTATGTACTTTAAATAAAATTTATAATGATGTGGTACCTCTTATTTATTCAGATGATTAAGTAGATTATTAAGTCTATGATTTTATCCAAGACAATATACTATATGGATGGAAATATTCAACCTCAGTCCATTTGGCAATCAAAAAATATATAAATATATACATATACACTTTGCATGTAAAAAATCAATTGTAAAAATCATATTCTATTTTCATAACCTATTGTTAACAAAGATCACTTTTGTCCTTCTAGATTTCTTCAGGTCTGTGTACAAGAACCCTAAAAACTATCTATAAACATATATATAATTGTATAATTAGTTAGTATTGTTATTACACATAATTTTGAATAAAGTGGAAAAAAAAGAACCAGAAAAAGAAAAAAATAATAAGAAAAAATGTATGATGATGCAAACAAAATATACACTTAAATTACAACTGATTTAAAATGGTATATAAAACCAACTGGTAGAATAAAATACAATAAAATAAAATTAGTCATGTAAACAATGTGGCAATTTTCTAAGTTCCAGTGCACTTTTAATTGAACAGTAGTAGTTTAGTCCAGGCTTCCTAAAAGAGTTCAGCTTTAGTTGCCACATGAGTTCATGTTTCTCCAGAATATTTGGGATGTCTCCTTCAAGATCACCCATGTCTATGCGATCCAGGACCTAGAACTTAAAACCTGTGTGCCTTTTATGTACACAGTGCTCCCTCACAATTACTGTATAACAGCAGCTATGGAGTCTTTTTAGAAGCATAATCATGGTACACAGGCAGAACTGCAAAAGGTAAGCAAGCTTATTAATCTTGTACTGGACTACAAATTCTTTACTTTCAATGGCAAACAGTGCAAACAAAAAACTGGTATAGCAATGGGGGCTGCCATGGCTCCCAGCATAACTAAAATTGCCCTGGGCAAGTGGGAGAGGACTTTGTTTTAAACAACACAAACTACATGCAGCATATCACATGCTATTTACATTTTATTGATGACATCTTTATTGTGTGGGAAGGTGACGCCTTGCAGCTTGGAGATTTTATCACTTACCTCAATCAAACAACCCCCTTCCTGAAGTTTACCTCTTCCAAAAGCTATACTTCAATCATGTTCTTAGATATGCAGATTTCCAAGGACATCAACAATAACAGAATCATCACTGATCTGTTCAGAAAATCAACAAGTATTAACTTATTACTCAACAGTAAAAGTCCACATCCTACAAAACACAAGTATAATGTAGTGATGTCCCAAGGCTACAGATAGGTAGAGTTACCACAGAGATGGAACCATTTTTGAGAAACTTGAACAACTTAGAAAATTATTTTCTAGAGAGAGGCTATGAAAGTCAGATGTTAAAAAACACCCTGGAACCCATTATAGAACTGAAAAGGACTGAAGCACCTTCACTCATCCTCCCCAATAGAAGAATGTTAAGAAATTCCACAGAGAATAACAAATACAAAAATAGTTGCATCCTGACATACACTTTGGATTATCACAGTATCAAAAATGTTATTGAAGAAAACTGGGACATTGTCCCAAGAAATCCTTTTTGATTAACATCTTAGGTGAAGCCCCATCCTTTGTTTATAGGAAGGCCAGGAACATTAGACTTTTTTTGAATTTAAACCTAGACCATATGAGAGAAACACTAAAAGATGTGAAACTAATTGTGCATTTTGTATATTTATACAACAAGGTGATAGTTTTTATTGTCCTTATTTAAAGAAAATCATTAAGACTAGTGCAGGGGGTGAACGTAATACTACAAAAGTAATTTACAGGTCACAGTGCAATGAATGTGATGCATTCTATGTGGGCAAGACTGTAAATAAACTCAAGTGTAGGATTTCATGTCATCTGTCAAAAATCCGTTCTGCATGTAAAAATAATGCACTAGCCAAACACCTTTCTCTTCATAAAAGACACATAGGTTTTAAGTTCCAGATCCTGGAACGCATAGACATCGGTAATCTTGAAGGAAACATCCCAATTATTCTGGGGAAACATGAAGGGCCGGATTCACAAAGGCATGCATGGAGTATAAGAATAGAGTAAGACTCCAGTGAGCCAACATGTCCGCCGAGGGATCCAGGAACAGCCGGCAGGGCCATGCAACTGAGCTCTCTAAACTAGTCCTACACTGACAGGGCTGGGATATGCAAATTACCTCAATTGCAGATGAAAGCCATGCAAATGAGGTAAATTTGCAATTCAGGAAACCCAAACCTGTCCGAGTAGGAGTAGTGTTATCTGCAGAAATGTACTCAGTTGATAACTGAGTACGGTTCGGCAAATAGCAAAACGGAGCAGTGTCAGCTGTAAAAAAAGCATGCATTCACAGGAGGAAGCATGCCAATGGCCAAAAATACAGCCATTGGCAATGGGAAGTGATGCAAATTAAAAATAAAATAACTTTTTTTTTAATCCCGATTTCCGGGGTTTAACCATAGCGCAGCACAGCGCAAATGCGCTGCACCCTAAAAAGCAGAAAATTAATAATTAAGATCCACAAATGAGGATATCATAGTTAAAATGAATTTACAGTGCAAGGGAATGGCAGGCTGAAGACAACAAGGCCACCGAGTAGAGATTGCTAAGGGGGGAAGCTCAGTCTAAGAGATGTAACTAAGCGTTAGTAGGCAATCCTATGCAAATGAGAGTTATGATAGTGAATCGCAAGTTCACATAACAAATGAGCACAGTTAGTGGAGTGTAGGAGTAGGATAAGGGGAGTAACAGAGTAGAAGATAGGTGACATTACAAGGGGGGATATGTATGAAAGGAGTGCAGCTCATTGGAGCAGAGCGACATGTGTCAGCTTACATTTACATAATAGTGAAAGAGGTGTGTCAACAGGTAGGCCAGGTAAAGTCAAGAAATTGAAGGTGTATGCTGTGGATAACACCAAAGTTTCTTGCTGAGTGTGCATGCACGCGTGTGCACACCAGTAAACCTGAGTAAGACAGTGTGAGTGCGTGCAAGCGTGTGTGCATGCGTGTAGGCTTGAGTAAGCATATGTAAGGCTGTGTAAACAGTTGTAAGTGCATTTGCACCGGTGTGTGCGCGTTTTAACAGGAATAAGCAAGTTGTAGTTTGTGTAAGCATGTCTGCACACATGTGTGCTGGTGTGCACGTGTTTGAGCTTGTTTGCACGGTGCTGCCCCCTGAGGAAACAGAAAGGGAAAAGGAAGCACAACAAATAGTAGGAAGTTAACCAGGGAGTACTAGCAGAGCTAGCAGGTGAAAACAATCGGAATCAGCCAATTACACAGGCATTACACTAGCCCAGCCCAGCCCAGCACTCAAAACTGAGTCAAAAACATTCCAGTATGCATTTCTCAGACACACTGTAACACTGCAGTAAGCTAATAGAAGTGAAAACTGAAAATGCTTCAATGAGATAAAGAAATGTTAGGGGCTGTCATTGCTGTCATAAGGTGAGAAATGCAACATGCTGAGGGTGGTGACAATGCAAATGCTGTTGAGCAACCCACAGTGAGGAGACGGATAAGAGTGTACAGGCCTAGGGTAACCTACCAGGAGCTACATGAGCTGGAGATAGTGGAGCGCTATATAGTGGACAGAGACCTCATGCAGCAAATTGTTGAGCTGTGCAGGCCACGCTTCACACACAGAACCAACAGAGGGGAACCCATCCCAGTGGAAACCAAGGTATGTGTTGGCCTAAGAATATTAGCAACAGGTACCTTCCAGAGACCAACTGGTGATATGATGGAGATTTCACAGGCATCAGCATCTAGGGTACTGCACCAGTTCCTGAATGCTATGGCAGCACATATCGGTGATCATGTATATTTCCCCAATTCCTTTGAGGTATTGGCCAGCAATATGCGTCTCTTCCAGCAAATAGCGGAATACACTGAGGTAGTGGGTGCAATAGACTGCACGCACATTCGCATCAAAGCACCAGCTGGTGAGCTGGGTAGGGTCTACTATAACCGCAAGGGTTACCCCTCCATCAACTGCTAGGTCGTGTGTGATGCCCAGGTCATAATAATGAATGTGTTTGCTGGCTGCCCTGGAAGCTACCATGACTCCCATATCTGGCATCTGACACAGCTGTACCAGACATTTGCCAATGGGGGCATCCCTCATGGTCACCTAGCTGGGGATGCTGGATATGCACTCAAGCAGTGGCTGATGACACCCATCAGAAATGCACACATACTTGAACAGGAATGCCATAATGAGGCACACGCACAAACACGAAATGTAATCGAGCGTGTGTTTGGGCTGCTCAAGTCATGGTTCTGGTGCCTGGACACATCTGGTGGAGCCTTGCAGTACTCACCAACTACATGTACCCAAATAGTCATGGTATGTGCTATACTACACAATATGATCCTGCAAAAACTGCTGCAGCAGGAGCAGCACAGGGCCGGGCACAACAGCCCCCCAACATTGCCAAGGCCATCAACGGCAGAGTGTGACTCGGAGGAGGAACAACCTCAGCCTGCCCCAGTAGGCAGAAGGAGGCGTGCCCAGTATGCTTTGGCCTTGGCAAAGAGGCAACGCATAGCATATACACTGGCTCAGTAGGAACCCTGGAAATGATACCTGTCTCCGACTCGCACATAGAGTAAAAGCGATGCCTAACTTGACACTACCTGTTAACAAACATGTATAGGGAGTGTAAAATGTGCATCCGACATAGGCAGCCCTGCAGCACCACCTGATGCATGTTTGCTATGTGTTAAGCAATATAAAGTACTGCTAAACAGCTCTCACCACTATTTACTATATGCGAACAAAATTGCACATACTAAGTAGCACAACTACAGGCAATGTTCAGCAATATTGTGCAATGTCCAGCAATGTTGGGCAACATTGAGCAATGTTGTGCAAGTCTGGTAAAATGTGGGTATAGTTCATCAAAAGCAGGTTAACAAGTTCATATTTGCTTCACTTTTCTTGAAGCAGTCTGTTTTGCCATGTATGAAAATATGAAGCAGTGACACTCCTCGAACCCAGGATACAGTGCACTATAGTCAGAGTACAGAACCACTAAACCACGACAGTATGTCAATGGTCAGTGTGCATGAAAAAATGTTGATAAGTCAATGTTAAGTATCTAATGGAAACCTTGCATGCATAGCATAATCCCTGTTGAGTCAAGACACAAAGGTGAGGCCTGCAGTAATAATAGAACCTGATATTCAACACACATATAGTATAAATGTTGATATTGGTAATGTTCTCACACAAATGTAGTGGACCTCAGACAGCAACATACTGGAAGGTCACACTGGGCATGCTCACACACTTGAAACTATGAGACAAATGTCAGGCAACAAAACACTGAAAGTCTGAACTGGGCATGCTCACACACTTAGGTCAAGTTTGAGTACAGCAGTGGGCCACACATATCCCACAGTTGCAAGTGTCAACCCAGGAACCTTGCACTATTCACGAATCCACCATGTGCACACAGTGATATGACAACAGACACAATATAAAATAGTGAAATACTGTCACAATCAAATATGTTATGCAGAAACCTAGGTTGTTCATAGGAAGTGGTAAAGCAAAGAAGAAACAAAACCTGCAATCAGTACCATTACTGAACAATGTGCATGCTGAACATTAGCATAGGTTCAGAGGTTGACACTTGGCTATCTGCCCTAGGGTATGTAGAAGCCTAGCCACAGTGTGTTTGTAGTCTGCAATCACACTAGATCAGTAGACTGTGCCTGTCAATAGTAGGTCACACAAGATATCTCACATATGTTCATTTCATTCTGCCTCTGTCTATCAAGGACCCATAACATATCCCAGTGCTAAACATACGATCACCCGTCCACCTGTGAAGATGTCACCTGTAGGTGTTCAGCATGGGTCTGTGCATATGTGGTACTGTGATCACATTCCCAAGTGAATGGAGCCTCTGTGATGGTAATATGCCCCTCCAGCATGTCCTATTAACATCATTGCTCATGTACCTGTCCCTTTAGCATGTAGCTGTAAGGGACTTTGATATCCTCACATGGAGCCTGTCCATCAATGCTGTGATGGACATGGCATCAAAGAAAAGGCACAGACTGCATCCAAGTAGGCAGTAAGCAACTGAGGAGAGCGGGGGTCACCATAGCCAAACTGTGCTTACCATCTGTGTGAGTCCCTAGATCCACTTGGTATGTAAATCTGTGTACATTCCAGTTGCTGCAGGTGTTGGGTAAGGTACATCCAAAATGGGCCATTGCATCCAAGCATGTGTCAGAAAACTACAGCTTCACAATGAACCCACCTGATCTGGATATAAAACTGTATGGGATAAGGTTGCCTAAATAGAAGGTGTGTCCAACAACATTAAGGCAAGAGTACTAAGTATTCATGTCCCCAAATCACAAACCACACACACTGTATGTGATGTATCATCACCTATGTGGTAATGTGTGTGCATGATGTTACTACCAAAGGTGATGACTATGCATCTACAGTAAGATAGCTGTAGGCCATGGCTCTGGCACCAGTCAGCCATCTCTGTGAGACCCTTTCTGAAGATGCCCACAGTTTGCAGTCATCTGCAAACATGGTCATCCATATTTATATCAGAAATATATACAGAGCAAGGGAGGTCCCAGAACTGAGCCCTGTGGGATGCCATGTATAACTGGTGTATAGTCAGACATGGCACCTGCAATACTGACCATGTGTATGCTATCCATGATCCAGTTAGCAATCCAGATTGTGACATATGTGTAGATATTGAATCTGGTGATCTAATGTGTATTGTGTAGAAGTGGTGTGCAAGCTCCAGGTAGGCTGTGTGGACAATCCTGTGTATGTCTATGGACCTGTTAACTGTTTAAAGACATCAAACATCTGCAAGAGGCAAGATATGCCCACAACAACACCAAATTGTGTAGGATCCAGTGTCTGTAGGTTCACAATGTGTATGTGTATGTGTTCCATGATGATACACTCCATAGCATAGCAGACCAGGATAGTTAGGCATATATTGTGATAATGTCCAGGGTCCCTTGTGGCACCAGCACTGTGTAGCAGGTACACCATAGCTGTACACCATTCCATGGGTACACATCCTGTAGTAACTGTGATATTGAACAGTGACATAATGTGAGTGTGAAGTTTGTCATGAATCTTGTGTATGCCACAATCTGGGACACTATCTGGTCCCACTGATGCTGTGTTGCCTGCTATGGAGAGGGCAGCACACACATGTTCATCTGTGATGTCAGGGAGGCTACACCATGTTGTGATGGACATGTGCACTGCAGGGGGGATGGTGGAAAAACATTCCACCTGAACCTGTTGTCCAGGATGTTTGCAATGTCAGTGGGTTCACTGTATCATTTGTAATTATGCAATAACTCACAGCATATCTGTGAGTTGTCCCTGACATAACTAAATAAGGCCTTGTGATTGTCCACAGTGTCTGTTGCAAGTGTCCATTAGAAGTGGGCCTTAGATGAATCAACAACTGATTGTGTACTATAGTGTCACAGATGCCTTCCAAATATGTTATGCAGAAACCTATGCTAATGTTCATATTGACATGAACAGCCACTATGTGTGTCAAGAGCCTAAGGCAGGTGACAGCTGCATGGCGTCCATAGCGAGTGTACATGGCATGTTGAGCATGTAATCCCAGGCTGACAGACACTGGATCCCCTGTGAATAGGCAACTGTTAAAACTGATCATGTCATCTGTATACTGTGACATAGTACTTGGTGAGGGTAAGATGCTAAACAAGGTCAGGGTCATACTGTCCTGGCCTACATGATCAGAGAGCCCCTCTATGTCTCTTGTCATGTAGTCCAGGGAGGAATGCCTGAGAGTCTACAAACCGGAATGATCAATGATGGAGCCATATTTTTACTTGCAGTGGACTGACAACAGTGCATGTGTCATGTGGCATATCCTGGCACCCGACACACAGCACAAAGTGATCTTCACCTTGTTCAGCCTGGTGAGTGGGATGTCTGTGTGACCGACAATTACACTCAACTAATACAGTTGTATGAGGTGTGTAATGACTTTGTGAACTATGTGATGATATGTGTGTATGGTTGTGTGTTAGTAGTTGTTTGTGTGTCTGCTTTGGATGTCTCAGCTGCTTAGGCAGAGTAAATTTAGATGCTATGTTTGACTGTATTTGTGGTGTGTGTGGTTACCTTCACCACCCGATGACTGTGCCAGTCATGGCTTGGGAGAGCTCAGCCTCCTGTCCGTCAGATATCTGAGTTTGTTGGTAGGAGGACAGTGTTACCTGTGTACATAAGGCAATTGTAACAATGCGTCAAAATTCCAATATGCACCAGCTGGACTGGAGAGTACACACAAAAGCGACCACTGGACATGCCAGGATATGATGATGAAAGAGTATAACAGGGCTTTAGTGTTCAGGTTTGCTGTTGCTGTGGAAAGATAATCTGCAAAGGAGTACAGACAGAAACATTACACCTCCTTTAGCTAGGTCAGAAATATCGATGTACAGTCATATATGTCCTGAGTCAGGGTCAACTGTACCTGACTGGCAATGTCAACATCCTGTCAGACAGGCCCATACATACATACATACCCACCTCCCAGTGACAAAAGGCCCTAACATCATACCAGGAGATATCACATGTAGAATGTGTAAACTGGTCCCCACAATGCCAAATGAATCCCATCACATGGATAACAATGTTTCCCCATATGTGTCATAAGTGAACAATAGGACAAACAGACATTGCACCCGAACAGTCTGTTAAGCCTCACACTCTCTACAGGATCTTACACCGTTGAATGTGTTACAGCAACATGTGGCACAAGTGTTGGTGCACAACACACCATGGGAACTATATTACAAAGTCTGAAATGCTAGTCCATGGAGTCCATCATGATTGCAGTCAGGAACAGAGATATTGTAAACCGACAAACACACAACACAAACGTCTGTGGTATGTTAATGAGCACATCATGTTCCCCAAACCTGCTACATATCTTGCAAGGCAGCCAACCAGGACAAACATCACTGACAGGAGTAACACAGGTCCCACATAGACCTTGAATAGCCCTTTACCAACATCACAGACACATGTGGTATCCACAAAACCTACAATCCATGCATGAATATGTATTGTCATATGAATGAATGGTAATATGTCCACAGATAGATCACACCGGGTATGAATTGTGTATTCCTGTTCAAGATGTTAACACCTGCTGACCCAAAAGGATCATTCCTGGGATTGCATAACACTACGTGCACACACATAACCATGTCTAGTCTGATGTCAGCAACCTACAAACATAACATGTGAATAGAGACTACACAGTACAGCATGTAGCGCATCGTGTTAATGCGTCTTTCACTAGTATCATACCATAGTTAGGTAAGGGTTTGAATCCTGTGAATGTGTGTGTGTGAGACTGCCTTTGAAAGGAGTGGCCTTTTTGGAGACTGTGGAAATACATTAGGAGTGGTGAATCCCTCCTTGCCAAGTGTGATGATGTCAGCATCCTACAAATAGAGTTTTGGAAAATAATGCTCCCAGTAAAGCAAATACCATGTCGTGTTAATGCGTATCTCACTAGTGTCATAATATAGTCAGGTAGGGGTTTGAGTCCTGCAAGCGCCAAGTGTGGCGGGGGGGGAGTGTGATTTTCTTTGAGAGGAGTAGCCTTTTTGGAGACTGTGGAAACACATTTTAAAAGCGGTACATCCCTCTTTGGAAAGTCTGATGATGTCAGCATCCTACAAATATTCAAGGAGAACAGAAACCACCCAGTAATGCATATAGCGTGCCATGTTAATGCATATCTCTCCAGTAGCATAACATAGTTAGGTAGGGGCTTGAATCCTGCAAATGCTGAGTGTGAATGTGTGAGACTGCCTTGGAGGGGAGTGGCCTTTTTGGAGACTGTGATAAAACATTAGGAGTGGTGAATCCCTCTTTGCCAAGTGTGATGATGTCAGCATCCTACAAATAGAGCTTTTGAAAAGAATGCTTCCAGTAAAGCAAATAGTGTGTCGTGTTAATGCGTATCTCACTAGTGTCATAACATAGTCAGGAAGGGGTTTGAGTCCTGCAAATGCTGTGTGTGTATGTGCCACAGGTGGTCAATGCAGTGTGGGTTTTGCTTTTACTATGGTATAACATATGCTTCAAACAGTATGTGTATTGCACACATCGGGTATCTGCATGTCAAATAGATTTGTGTACATGTGACCTCAATCAGTACATAGGTGTGAAGCCTGCATACTACATGAATACATTTGTAACCTTCGACAGATTGTGCCGCTGCTTCTCAGATCATAGGCCACATATGTATGTCTGGGTCAAGACCGGCCAATGTAGTGACCCGTGGCCAAGGACATCCCTGCCACACACATCCATGACATGTACTGTAGAGTACTGTGAGTGAGGGTAATTGCTGGGGTATGTCAGACATGTTCATACACAACGACTGGCAATAATGGACAGTCATGATGGGTGTGCACCAGCCCTGTGGATATGCATGCAGGACCTTAATGTGTTATGTGAAACACAGAGGGACCACACAATACCTATGGGTATGTGGATACCAAGGGACAGATTACATAACACATGTCTGTCTGTACACATTGGTACCCAACATACGTGTTCAGGGCTACCAGCTATGTGGTACTGTCAGGATAGTATGTATAGTAAATGTGGATGACCATGCCATAGAAATCATACTGCTATACAGCATGTATTAGACAACAGGTATCTGTCTGTATGATACCCTTGTGTAGGATATGCATCCCATCCGGAGAATGCAGTGTAGGCCAATGCATGCATTACCAGATGAGGATGGACATATCCCTAGTATGTTTACATGTACCAAAGAGGTCTTTATGCCACACAGGTGTGGTCCCAGGAATGTGTGGCGGTCAATAGCACTGGTTACTGTTATAGTATAGTACTGGAAGGTTCCAACTGTTACTGAGTTTCCTACCACTGTGAGTCATTTGTCAGGACATCATCTAATGATTGGTTATAGTCATGCTGTTGAGGTGGTGTATACTGCCAGACTGCAGATCATTGACAGATATCAACGGTATCACCCACAGCATAGTGCCAACCCATGTCATACACACATGTGTACCCATGTTAGTACATATCTGTAGTAGAATGCATACTGGCCATCGAAAGATACCATGAGATATTAACAATGTGTAGAACAGGGTATGTCGCACATCCTACGTGTCCATTATGCACGTACATACAGACAGTGCGCACACACCATGTTCACAGATGTACACCTGCTAATTTGTAATGTGCACATCACACATGTACTGTGCACTCACTAACACATGCTGTCAACACTGTACACTTCATCCAAGTGGCACATGGGTGGACAATACATACTCAGACCTGACACTGGTGTAAACAATGCTACAATGACTATCAGAGCTGTGATGCATAATGCCTGCTCAGATATACCTATAAGGATATCAGTACACCTTCCTGTTGGCAACTTGCTACTATTGCTACACTGCTATGATGTCACCCTGTGCATCAGAACCATGTTAGCCTATTCCTGCATCAATGTGACAGATGACAGGAGGTGGCACAGGTGTCATCATATGCACAGGGTGTGTTGTAGGTTTGCCAGAGCCCGACATTGACCCATCCAATCGGCATGTCTGTGTGTGTGTGTGTGTGTGTGTGTGTGTGTGTGTGTGTGTGTGTGTGTGTGTGTGTGAGGGACAACAGTACTGCATCGGCCAATGTTGATGTAATGTGTGTGTGTATGTGTGAGCCCTAGTTGTATGGTAAATGTGTGTGTGTCTGCATGCACACAACTCCACCATGTGACTGCCATATACGGGCAGTTGTGGGATAGCCACAGACTGTACCTGCTAGGCCGTACAGATCACTGTCTCTGGCCATGGACACTGCACCTGTGCCTAGCAGGGGTGCTACGGGCATTATCGGGTACCAACCCTGACTGGGTGCCTATCATCAGAGGCAGAGGTATGTTGACTGGACCCATGTCCCTGCTGGGACTGGCCAGCACCAAGTGCACGTGGTCTAGTAGGATGGTCAATGGACAGGCCAGCCCCAGCATTGCTGGGGCTGGTCCTGCCACTACGGGAGTGGCTGTGATCTGTGGTCCGTCCGCAACAAATGCCAGCTGATGCTGTTGCTGGCATGCGTCAGCCTTTCATCCTTCCCGCATGGTCCTATCTCATGGCTAACACATTGTGGAGGACATCTAATGTGATGACAGTGTCTGTGTCCATATCACATAATAGTGGGCACAGGTGTAGCAAATGCATACAATGTACAGACATGGGATGAGTGGTGCATGTAGATGTGAAGGAATCCCAATGCACGACGTGGACATTGCACAGTGGTTATGGTGTGTGTGGGACATATTGCAGATATGTTGTTGCCAGCCATGACATGGCATGCTACATGACTGCAACATTAAACACCACACTTACCCAATGTGTGTCATGTGACCTATACACCCAGTAGCATTCCAGGACATATATGTGACTCTTTGTACAGATGGTGGCTGTTGTGCAAAATGTGTATACTAGTATATGTAAGCACACACACAACATGCTATGCATGGTGTGTATAGGTGCATATGTTTGCACACACAGAACAATGAGGTGCACAGCAAAGACTGCTATGTGTAGTACTGTGGTCACTGTAACTGGATGGGGTGTAGAACCATGTGCCATCATCATCATCATGCATCTTGTGGTCACTCATGGCTACTACTGTGTGACAGACCACTGCCTAGCATGCTGTACCTGAACTGCAGTGCCGTGGATACGTTCACTATTCCACAGCCACTTTGTACATGGGTGTATGAGGTGCCCAGTAGGGAGCATTGCCTAACATGACTGTGTTATTTTGAAGACTGTTGTACAGCCCCATGATAGGCCTCTACCCCTGAGGTACATTATGTGTGTATGGATGACATGTGGGATACTGACGTGTGACCTTACAGCAGGTGTGTGGTTATGCCATATGTAGCATGACTTTGTGTACTGCATATGATAAATGTCTTATGTTGTGTACAGGTGTTGCAACTATGCCTATCCAATGTGCAGTAGGGGTTGTCACAACTGTGTGTCATGCTCTGTGTATTGCATGTCATTGAGGAAGCTACTGACATTACTGGGCTGTGCAATGTCTCACAGCAAACATGCACGGCATGCATTATGCATAGGTGTGTTACGTGTACATGGCCTACACCTCACCTATGACATGCATATTTCATTACCAACATTGCAGGTATAACACACTCACCAGCATGGATTGGCTGCCCTGCCATCACACCAGAGGGAACTACGAGAATATGAGAGGGTTCATCAGTGGCCACAACTGTGACATTGCTACAGCGGGTATGTTAAACTGCAGTACAACAACAGTCAACAGTCATAGGTGTAGGGATATTATACAAACTATCCGTATTGCACAACAGTAGGCAGCAGAACTGCTAAACACACAGTACACATCTCACGTACACATAATCTAACAATACAGTTAACTGTAGTCTACAGATAGGGCGTATTACCTGCTTGCTCCAGGTGGATGTGCTGGGTGGCTCCGGCCTCCATTACATCACATGTCAGAGGTTGTGTCCTCTGCTCTGGTGAGGGGGGGATGTATGTTCACCCCACCACCTGTGGCAAGCTGCTGTCTTTGGATATCAGATGCACGCCGCTTAACTTGTCTAATTAAATCACTGCAGTGATGGCGTACATGCTCATATGTCCGGTTATGCATGCCTATGTCATTTACCCAACTAACAAGCTCCTGCCACAGTGCAGTCCGCTCCTACTGGTGCTGGCTGGTTCTGGAGAACAACATGGTGTACTGCTGCAAAAGGCTGTTGACTATCACCTCTTCCTCTTCTGCAGTGTAAGCTGGATTACGTTGGTGGGCCATCTGGCTGAAGAAGATATGAACAATATGTGTGAGAGTTTCCTGTGGCACACTTTACACCTTTACCCACAGATATCACTTTACTGACATATATACCATCCTATTGTCTGTCAGTGGTTGCACACATTCAATAACACTTATTGGTTCTCAGGCCACAACTAACTAAAACTGCCTGGCAGACTCTATATATCACACCACTATACAACAGTACCCCACACACTGTTTGTGACACATCGCACAACCTCAAGACAGGGGTGTATATCACACCAATGCACGAACAGAGATGTCATCCATTGCAATGGATGTAAAGTACAGGTACAGTAGTACCAGTCAAACACCCTAGTCATTAATGCCATAGCCCTGCGTAACAGATGTGTCCAGTTGTTATTATAGGTGGCATATTGCTGTAACAGACTATAGATGTTGCTGGATACACACGTCAACCCTGTAACACACATATGATTGCAGCCATTGTACAGGCATAATCACACACACATCAGGCAAACATACAACGCACCACTGTATGCCAACACAGATGATCATTACCTGTGTACCATACGGTGCTGTGTATCACTACTTACACACCCTTATGCCTGCAGTCTGTCCTCTGTACAGACTACAGGAAACACACATGACAGTGTTTCCAAGCAACGTGAACGCACACCATACTGTGCTGTTTAGCCCTACAGCTTCAGGTAGTACTACAGTTCATATTGGTGATGGATTCACCTGCAGTACCACTCACTAAGCATACACGTATTGCTTTAGCCTACAATGAGACACCACATTCATCAATGGAGAACTACGTCACATCATATGCCGTACTACTATGTTTGCCTAACAGTACATTACACATCAGTTGCTGTCCTCACTACCATGTCAGATACAACATCACACTAAGCTATCACACATTTACAGACCTTGCACATATTCAGCGTTACACTCATTCAACCTCACATAGCAGCTATTGCATTATGTACATGTGTGAGTGCATAGTGTCATAGGCAGGTGATATGCTATTGGCCCTAGGGCCTACGGCAGCCTAGCTATATGCTACCCTGGCATTTGACACACATGTACTTTGATTTCTCTTGCCCCTGCCAACCTGAAGCACAAAGGTGTTTCCTGGGGTGTATTAACAATCTCCCACACACTCATCAGGGGTATTTATAACAACTGCTAAGGAGGAGCCTTGTTTGCTATTGCTATGTGGTCAATTCCGGTGTATGGCATATGTCTGAGATGGGAACCTATCCCTCCAGCATGTGCTGTTTAGTAAGCTGACAAGGTTTAGGGCCCTAGAGCATGTTTGCGGACAGTATTACCCTTTGGGAGGTCTGTCTGTGGCCTGTTCACCTGGTGTAGTCATCATGTGAAGTACATACCGCACAGGGCATTGTGATGAGTAGAGGGGAACCCTACCCTATACTTCCATAGATGACACACCTGTTGTCATGACACATACCACACAGACAGATTACAGGTGTAGTGTGGCACTGTCTTCATCACAGTGGAGGCTACTGTCCACCTGTGTCCCATGTTCCCTTATCACACCTTCACTGTTAGGTAGATCTCTGCCTATGTGTTAGTTAATGGGTACACTGTTTTGGGAAGGTGGAATGGCACTGCAGTATCAACACTTGTCTACAGTCGATGCCTTGTTCACCACACACCTGTTGCAGTACATATGACCCCGTGTCTCTGTGTCTCTCTCTCTCACTCTATATGTATGTATGTATATATATATATATATATATATATATATATATATATATATATATATATATATATATATATATATACATTATATATATGCATATCTATACACATACATGTACACATCCATTGCTGTACACATGGATGTACATATAGGCACGTGTACAGTCCACCTTTCATAATGGGGATCTCACTTTTGCAACAGTTGTGGGATGTACAGGTATGTGATTACATTGCACAGTGTTGTGCAGAATGCATGTGGGTGTCCTCAGCCCTTGTAGCATTAGCAGGCCTCACTGTCTGTAACACATCAGATCTGACAAATCTGTCCCACAGCATTTAACCACCACATGACATATATCAAAACTACCATAACTGGCCTTAGGCATAGGCCTACTGGGCAGCCACCTAGGGTGCCGCTCTAGCAGGGGTGCTTTTCCACTATTTATGTGGACACAAGGATGGGGGCACCAGGAAGTGTGGTGGGGGGTGCCATGGGGCCCTTTTGCCTAGGGCACCAGTTGACCTAAGGCCACACCAGTGCACTGCATGCTGTCTTTTAGGCCACATGCTACAACCTACATGGATATATGCACATATCAGCATTCACTGACAGATAGCTGTCCACCCTTCACTAACAGTTGCAGTATGTCCCTTGCCCTATGCACATGTGTAGATACAGATAGATACATACTGCTGCCACACATGGATGATTTGCAGTGTGTAGAGTACTCTTCAGGAACATCTACAATGTGCCAACACATACATTTGAGTTACATACCTTACCTTTGTATTTACCTGCTCCGTGTGTTAAGGTTTTGTATCTTTTTATTTTTTTGGCTGGTTTGATTGGGGTATTTGCCCTCTATTTCACCTTCAGTCTTTTTATTTTTTTTTGATGGTTTGATTTGGGTATTTGCCCTCTATTTCACCTTCAGTCTTTTATTCTTTTTGGCTGGTTTAATTTGGGTTTTTGCTTTCTATTTCAGCTTCGGTCTTTGTTTCTGAATCTCTCTCTCTCTCTCACTCTCTGTCTCATGACACCTGCAATGATATAATTGCATGTGTGGACTGCAGGTACAGCCTGCTTTTCTAGGTATCTGCACTTGTGCATGTGACAGCATCTGCACCAGTTGCTGCCCACCATTCAGTAATTGCATGCAGCCTGCTGTTTGGTGATTGCATTACTCACTGTGATTGCAGCCCACTGCTATAAAATGCTATGTTAGGTAGGCGTAGCCCTTTCAGATTTCAAAGGTGGGGCCCATTCTTGTTTGCTCTGGGCACCGTTGTGTCAGTCTGAAGGTTGGTATATGTCTCTTATCTGATGCTAGGGTTGTAGCCAGTTATGTGCATGTTGTACTCATACCTGCATGTTGTTGCTTCCAGTACACACATCTCAGTATAGACATGTACATACCCCTCCAAATGCTAACACAGGATACATGGGAGTATGTACTTTTTTATCACTTACACAATTAACTGCCATAAAAATGTGGTTATTGCACTGTATTCCTGTGGTCAGTATTTATCCTGGTGTGATACTGTGTGGTGTTTGTAAGGTGCTACTGTAACATTATTCACTGCTAGGATGGCCTGCTAGGATGGCTGGTTCTCCTTTCACAGTCATGTCATGCAATTCCACAACCACTGCTGGTAAAGACCCACAGAAAAGGATTTGTGTTATACCATTCCTAGTTTCCATTTACATTCCCTCATTGTAATGCATGATATATTTATATCAGAACCAGGTTATTCGTATATTTGCTGTGGCTTAGTGATAATTCATGCAGTCTATTGTATCAATGGTCTGGGGTTTGAGACTGGCAGAGGTTTTTTATTTTGCTGCTCAGCAGAACAAGGGCCCTGTCATAGAGTGACTAAGGCACTTTTAAGCAGTAGTAAGCAGGTTTGCATGGGGTTGCACGACATTTAGCCAGGCTTAGCTAAGCGCACACATGCACACACTCGCTTAATCACGCTTACTACCGCTTAAAAGTGCTTACTCCCGCTAACCCCCGCGCTAATTTCTTTAAAGGAAAAGAAAATGGGGAGATAGGAAAGTGGTGAAAAAGGGGGCACAGAGAGGGAAAGACAGTAGGAAAACAAGCTTGGGATGTGCAGGATGGGTGTATTGAAGGTCCATAGCTGCCCATTTCTTTGCCAGCAACAGCTGTGCATATGTTGAAAATTTGGAGTGAAATTTGATACCTTCCACCCCTGAGCGAGGGGAGAGGACAACATAGTTTTTTGTACTGCCAGTTAGAATTATCAGTGTACATGTCCAATGAACATGTGTGCGAAATGGGAAGCTATGTATGGGGCGTAATTGTTTTTCAGGAACAGATTGCCCCTTTTTTTTTTTTTTTTTTTTTTTCAAGGGAGAGTGGTAAGTGAGGTAGAGGAAGTAGGTATATTTGGGCAGGTAGGTTGGGTAACAAACCAATATACTCCACTGTTAAATCCGCAAGCCAGGAACACTACACAGGCCAATCCGACACTATGTAAAGATGTAAAAACAAATTTTATTAAGCTACACTTAAAGCTTTTCATTAGTGCTATGCACTAACTTCCTCAGATACATAAAAACATTTGCACCCTTGAGAATCTTCATTAAGTACTTAAAACATATATTATTACGCGTTATGTTTATGTTCAGCCCAGTTAGTTTAATGGTCAGCAAATTGTTGCAAAGGGAGGCATTCCATAACCCAAAATGATATTGGGTCCGAAATGAATAGTTTATTTTGCATTATGTACAGGTGTCAACATTTACTATTCATAATGCAAAATAACATTGCTTTGGAATGGTACCTTTAATTAGTTTACGAAACCTTGTTGGGGTTTGCATTTTAAGTACTTAATGAAGATTCTCAACAATGTTTTGCTGACCATTAAGTTAACTGGGCTGAACACTAATGAAAAGCTTTAATATAATGCTTAATAAAATTTGTTTTTACATCTTTACATAGTGTCAGATTGGCCTGTGTGGTGTTCCTGGCTTGCAGATTTAATGGTGGAGTATATTGGTTTGTTTTTTGTTTCGGAAAGAGTTTTTTAGGTAGGTTGGGTAGGTAAACAGACAAGACAAACATGACGCATACAGGGGCGGAGTATGATACATGGGGTGGGTAAACAATTGATGGGGATGGATGTTTGGAAATCGCAAGCCCATGAGCCCACAGATGGTAACAGTGAGACTGATATCCCCACCCATGGGCACTCACCACTGGACCTTCACAGACCCGAGGGTCACTGGGCTGGGGGCTGCGTAGGAGGGGCAGGCTCACCTGTGAGTCACGCCACTCTCGCCTTGAGCTGGCATAGGGGATCAGTGACTAAACACTGGATCTCCCTATGCACCACAACCTGGACCCTTCGGAGGGTGACAGGAGGCCCTTCTCCACCCACACTTGCGGGGGAGGCAAGCCCCATCCCTGCAGCGCTTCCACCCGAAGGTGGCACAGGACCTACGGGGGAGGGTGGCCCAGGCTGGGCACCAGACCTGCTGGTACCAGGTGCAACTGCCAACTGAGGTGGGACAGGTAGGTCTGCTGGGACCGGCCTTCCCATACGTTCTGTGATTAGGTGTTTTTAATTACAACATAGACAACAGCATTCCAAGTTAGTTGTAACAGAATGCAGTAATATTCCCATTAACCCAACACACCACGGTTACAACAGTTGAACAGCAAGCATAACACATGCATGTATTGAACGACAGTGGACATTCCAACAGCATGCAGGGATGATTGGTGGCAACAGGCCACCACGATTGTGGTGTTTTAATAGGGGACATGCATCAAAGTAGGTGCAGATTTTTTATAACAATAGGACATATGTCCCAACAAATGTTATGAGATTACACATTCCCACTGAGGTATGGAATTGCATTGTTTATGCACATGGAGTAGGGTGTAAAAAGAAACCTCCATTAACATCTTATTAGTACTTTAACTGTACACTACTTTCCTATTGACTGCAGGTCTATATTCCCCACATGTATTCTTACACTAAACAACATGCATTTGATTGCGTTATGGGTTTTGCTACTTCATGATATACCTGGCCTATATCTGACATGGTAACTGTCCAGGATGCAGATGTTACTGCTACATACTTGTATTAAATTGACTTGTTTATGTATGTGCACATCTGGATGTGTTCACATGGCTTTTTCACTTGTTTTCTACACAACCCTACTTTTCAGGTAACACACTTAAGTTTCTGGGGAACACCTTAACAGGCTACTCATGTGCCAGATTTACCTATGCATGTCAGCCATTTCACAACTGTTTAGGGCTGTTGCATACTTCACAGCTACTGGCACTTCCTTCATCCACTTTATATGGGACTGCACTACTGGGGGTTGTCAGCACTTACTACAACAGAGTAACATTTCTTCACTGCAAGGGTTCAATAACAATTTCTGAGTAACTGGTACATACACACTGCAAGTATTATACCTTTCTTATTTACATTAAAACTCTTTTCTACAGGCTATCTCCTGTATTTGACATTACATTGCATACAGTAGACCTATTCAGGAAATGTTATACCTTTATTGATAGGTTACAAGACTGTTTTACAGGCTCACTTATGTTTTATCTATGACAGTGCATACAGAGATAGTATTCCAGACATGTTTTTGCTTTATTCATGGGTTACTACACTCTATTCCTGCCTATCTGACTTATGATATGTAACAGTACATGCAGATGATTTATTCAGGGAATGAATGTTTTATACTTCACACTAGGACTAGGAGCCAAACCATATATCTTGACTCCTCGATGCCCCAGTGTTGCGCTCGAAAGCATGTACACTCTCCAGCACCAGACATTCTAACTGCAGATGGGAGCTACAATCAGTTATGGCATGTATTCCCGCCTATGCAGCTTAAATATGCCGCATTTCCTGCACTTTTCTGTGATTGGCCAGTTTTGAATATTCTCGGCTCACTGCAGACCTGCTTAGCAATGGTTAATCAAACATTTATTACTATATATATGTTAACAGTGGATGTTTATTCTAAGCTGTCGTAGCTTAGTGGTTCAGTACTTTAATTATGGTGCATAGTGTCCTGGGTTCAAACCTTATCATTGCATTTTATTTTACTACTGTCCATACAAGTTAAGGGGCGTGGCTGTGTGTAAGCAACTTTGCCCTACGTTGCTCCACGTTGCCTGACAGGGCGCTGGTTGGTGCGGCACGCACCTCCACACAAACCGATTGCACTGGGTAAAGCGCTATTTAGCTTTCGGCAACTATTTTGCACTGGGTAAAGTGTGAGTTAGCTATGGACAACTACATTGCGCTGGGTGAAGCGCTGCTTAACTGCGGCCAATTTTGTATTGGGATCCTTTAAAATATTTATTTTATTCACTGATACATTGGCCATTTCACTGCTTTTTAGTTATGTTTAAACATATATGTTGGGTATTATTCCATATACTGATTTAAAAAATAAATATGAAAGGGAGTGGTGGGACACAAACCGTGAATGCCTCTTTTTTGTGCAAACGCTCTACCATTATGCTATTGCTATTTTATGTGATGTGCATAAACATTCTTTCTTATGCTCTTCTATGTGAGAATTGCTGACTGTAGCTAAACAATGGGCACACACGCGCACACACACAAAAATACGGGCAGCTATTTTGGGTATTTAAAAAAAAAATTATGGTTACATTATCAGGCAGTGAGGTATTGGGTGCAGGGACATTTGAGCAGACTCGCTCTTGTTTATTTCCTTTATTTTTAAGCACTTGCAGGGGCATGGACATTTGGACTGCTCGGCAGTCGGACACGCCCCCTGCTTTCTTACACGGTCCGTGTAGGAATTACAGTTGGGTCAGCGTACCCTCATGCATATTCATGGCATGCTGACATCATACCGTTCAACTGCAGCCTCCAAGTAAGACTTATTATGTCTTACACGGAGGATTCATGAATTCAGGGGGAACTCATGTGACAGTTAAAGCTGAACTCTTTTAGTAAGCCTGGACTAAACTACTACTGGTCAATTAAAAGTGCACTGGAACTTAGAAAATTGCCACATTGTTTACATGACTAATTTTATTTTATTTTATTTTATTCTACCAGTTGGTTTTAAATACCATTTTAAATCAGTTGTAATTTAAGTGTATATTTTGTTTCCATCATCATACATTTTTTCTTATTATTTTTTTCTTTTTCTGGTTCTCTTTTTTTCCACTTTATTCAAAATGACATGTAATAACAATACTAATTATACAATTATATATATTTTTATAGATAGTTTTTAGGGTTCTTGTATACAGACCTGAAGAAGTCTAGAAGGACAAAAGCAATCTTTCTTAACAATAGGTTATGAAAATTGAATATGAGTTTCACAATTGATTTTTTACATGCAAAGTGTATATGTATATATTTATATATTTTCTTTGATTGCCAAATGGACTAAGATTGGTATATTTCCATTCACGTAGTATATTGCCTTGGATAAAATCACAGACTTAATAATCTAGTTCAATAAGAGGTACCACATCATTATAAAATGTATCGAAAGTACATAAGGGTTGTATTATTATGACAGCTACTAAGCAGGGCAGGACCATCTTGAATGTCACAGTGATGGGGGAAGGGATGTGAATTTAACATGTGCACCAATAACACTTTGTTTTACAGCACAATAAATCACTCCCTTGCCTGATAAAAAGTATATATATATATATATATATATATATATATATATATATATATATATATATATATATATATTGAAAGCTTGTGAGGGAACTATTACTCTATTTTTGTTTTACTTGGATCGCCTGTCTGTGTACTTAAAGGATTTTCGACTGGAAACAGACTGCCTGCCTTGCTTGGATTACTTTTGAATACTTAGTAATTCTGTAAAATTATATATTATTTATATATTTATTTATTTTACTTAAAGAGGGTTTTTAAGTTCTACTACTTTACTTTTTGTCTGATCTGATTAATATACAGTGATTAACTAGATATATAGACTGATGAAAATCTCATGGGAATATTTTGTTTTTGGACCCACTACACTTGTTTAGTGGGTTGTTTTGAGACTTCGGGATACCACAGAGATTACTTGTTTTTTTTAATCATCTGTGTTTACAGATGTATATTTGGTTAGGTTGAATGGCACATTTGTATATAATTGTAGATAGTTATTTGCTGATATGTTTAAAAATGTTATGAATACCACTAATGTATGAACATTTTATTGTTGTATTTACAAAAGAAAATAAAGTTTATAGAAAAAAAGGAATAAAAATAATATGCTATGATGTGCTGAGAGGAGTTATGCATTTGGAATCCTAGTGAGGATGCCTCTTTTTAGCTTCTGCACTAGATGTATCAAGTAGAGCCATTGAAAGAAGAATCCCAGGACACAATGAACAGCGCAGACTACATCTTTCAGGTGTGCACCAAATTGCTGAGGGTCATGCAGGATGTGATGAGATGGGAGTGGGAAGTCAGATCGTCTACTGAGCTTGTTTCTACTGCCAACTTGGTAGGACAAGGGGTTCAGAAAATGTATGGATGAATGGTTGAATTAATTTACTGCATAAAATGTATAGACTTTTTTAACAAAAACTGTCTTGCACTGACCTAAATGAGGAAAATGTGTATAATTTGGCTTTAGGTAGCATCATCATTATCAATGCTTTTTTATGCAGTCACCATTACAATATGTTCCACTACAACAGGGGAAAGATTCATTTTCTCTCTCTCACATAATTACCATTGGACATCCAGTCCTGCATGCATTCAATCCTCATACAGTGGTGGGAGATAAATCTACTTGTTTCCCAGTGAAAGGAAAAACCCTACGTCCTCTTTGCTTGAGTAAGAGCCTTATTATTTATTTATTTTTATTATATTTATTTTACATTTGTTTACCGGGATAGTCCGACTGGATACATGTCCATTTTCAGAGGAGTTCCGGGGAGAAAAGCTCCACATAGACAAACTTACATAGATTACACAGAAGTTAGCAAATAATTATAAAAACAAAGTGATTATATACAATGGCTTAGTAGTGTTCCCTAGTAGGGACACACAATTCTCATGGACAGACACAATTAAAAGTAAGAGACATCAGACTGGAAGCAGAACTTGGTGAAGTAGTTACAAGTTATGATAATTACAGAATATGCTTTCAGTTTATAACTTAATCAGGGTTGGTACATGGGCATTGCCAATTTACTCTGAGATACTGTTTGATGTTTTTTTTGAAGAGACTTTTGGAGGATTGTAGGGTTATATAGTTTGGCAATGAATTTCAGGTTTTGCAAACAGGGACTCACCAGCAGAGTTATTAGCTTTGTGGGTTTGGACCAGTAGTTTATCGGCTGACCATAGGGATCTCAGGTTGCTATATGGCTTAATAATATTTTTAAGTGAGGGGATATCCTCTGGGTGGTACAAAATGTTGTGTGCTATTAAGAGTTGATTGAATTGAATTAAGCTGGGCAGTTCTAGCCACTCTAGTTGTTTAAGGTTCTGGCAGTGGTGGGTTCTATAGCTGGAGCCAGTGGTGAATCTGGCAATATGATTGTAGCTATGGGACAGCTTACCTAGTTTGGATTTGTTGAGGTTTGAGAGTACAGGTGAGGCATATAAAAGAGTAGAGAGTAGGTGTGATCAGGCGACTGCAGTCCTAGCCAGTGGAGTTAAAAATGTCTTGTTTCTATACAGTGATCCAAGCTTCTTATTAATTGCCTGTATGGTTTTGTTGACCTGTAGGTCAAATTTGAGATTATTGTCTATGATAACCCCTAGTAGTTTGGTGTGATCATCTGGGGGAATAGCAGTACCATTGTTAGATGTGACAGAGAATGAATGTGTGGTAGATCTACTAGTGGGGGAGAAGAGTAGAAGTTTAGCTTTATTGGGGTTCAGAAGTAGGTGTTGGTTGGTGAGCCAGTTCTCAATAGTGTTAAATGTATATTGGGTTAAGGTTTGCAGTTTGGATGGGGAGGTGGCGGAGCAGATCAGAGTGGAATCATCTGCGTATTGAATGCAGGTAGCTTTATGGGATAGAAATGTGGAGGTTGTTGATAAAAATAGAGAAGAGCAGTGGACCTGGTATAGACCCTTAAGGGACACCAAGTAGGAGAGGTAGCTGACTGGAGAGTTTGCCCTGCCATAGTACCACCTGTTGTCTACCAGTCAGGCAGGATTGGAACCACTGGATAGCAGGCTTGTTGAGGGAAATAGATTTTAGTGAAAGAATGAGAAGTTCATGGTTGACCATGTCAAAAGCTTTTGATAGGTCAGGAAAGAGGGCAGAGGTTAGCCTATTGTCATTCCTGTTTTGGTTTATGGCAGTAGAAAAGGAAAGGAGGGCTGAGGTGGTGTTGTGGTATGGCCTGAATCCATGCTAGGAGTTGGACAGTAAGTTATTCTGTGTAAGGTATTGCATTAGTTGCTTGGCTACACATTTCTCCATTATTTTGGCTAGTGGGGAAAGAATGGCAATGGGTCTATAATCGGATATGTCTGAGGAGCAACCACCTTTATGGAGTGGGATGACGTGAGATATTTTTCAGAGGAAGGGGATAGTGTTTTTGGATAAGGTTCTGTTGATGAGAATAGATATGGGATATGCAATGGCATCTGCAGCTATTTGTAGGTACTCTGCAGGGAGGAGGTCAGCAGTGAGGGTGGTAGGTTTTAGTTTTTTTAGAAGTGTTTCGGTAAAACTAGTGGATATTGGTTTGAAGCTAAATTTGGGGTGATTATTGGGTATATTAGGCGTGTGGTTTAAGTTAGAGGGGGTTAGTTGATTTGCTAGGGATTGGATTGTTTCAGTGAAAAAGTTATTAAAAGCGCTAGATATGGTCTCTGGGGAACTATGGGTGTACTTAGCCGGGGTAGGGATGGTGGAATGAC